>NC_059304.1:16240985-16263485 GCF_017591435.1 Portunus trituberculatus
TTTTTTTTAGGGAAGGAAAGGGCAGTGAACTAGAGGAAGAATGCGGGAAGGGAGAGGAAAAAAAGCAGGAGGGAAAGGCCAGCAGGAACAGGCCGCAAAAAAACGAGGGGAAAGAAAAGCAGGTGATGAAAAAAGGGAGGGTGAGGAGAGAAAAGAGGTGGGAAGAGAAGGTATGGAAGTGGAAAGAGCGAGTATAGAGGTGTGGTGTGGGGAGCGGGGAGAGGGAGAGACTGCCGCGAGTTATGGGCAGCAAGTCTTCTCGTGGTTCCATCGTCCGGCAAATTGACATCCGACCCCCGCAAGACACACGAGGAGCGGCACCACACCTTGATTGCCCCGCCCCCTCCACCAGCCACCCCACCACCGACACCCTACCACCCGCAGCCCAACCACGACACCGCCGACACCGCCACCCCTGCCACTCTCCCAGCGTCATTCCTCCAGGATGGTTGCCATCACTGTACCCTCATGGGCACGCTAGCCTACCAGGAATCCTGTCCCAAGCAGAGCCACCTTACAGCCACAACCAGGATACCACAGCTGCTCTATCAAGCAGAGGAGCATCTTTAGCGTGTTTGGCCACGATGACATACAAACGTACATTCCTGCGGAGTACTCTTGGTATCCTCGATGTTCAATTAGGGCTTGCCAAGTGATATGAAGCTTAAAGTACATGATGACAGGGTGGGACGTGCGGTACAAACATATGCTACCCACCGTGGCCGTGGCGGATGACGCGGCGGTGCACTCGCATAGTCGAGTTTTCTCCATCAATGGCCGTCAAAAGGCTTGATTGACAAGGTTTATTAAAACACTTTTTAACGTTCAGTGTGGCTGAAGATGGAGATTACCTTTGATTATTTATTTTAAAATTTTGGAGTTGAATTCGATCATGTAAGAGGAGTTTCTAATCTGCGAGGCGTCTCTCCCTGGGCGACCAGAGGAGAATTTTCCCTGTACGCGTTGTCACTAGTGAAGGGAATGCTGAATGTTCATATATAACACTTTTCTCCTTCCAGCTTCACAAGAAGACAATGTGTGATAAGACATTCAAAACATAATTTATGGAGCATCTATTTGCAAATTGACAATGGACGAGTAAAAATTGCTAACACACACACACACGCACACACACATACATCCCGTTGTGCAAAGAGCTGCCGAGAAAGTAAAGAAGTATACCCAATACCCATATTTGCTATGGAGAAATACTTGTTCTCTGCCAACATGTTAGAGGAGGTAATGCTAAACATGTGGAGGCGAGAGGGATATTGTTTCAAAACAAACTACCAAAGGAACATTTTCTTTTCTACTACACTTATCTTTCCCTGAACACTTCCCATGAATGAAGATGTCCCGAAGATGCTCTGCACTCGCCTCACTGGACCGCGCGTCAAGCTCCAATCATAATAGGCAACGTTAAATATCTGGGCAGGAAACAGCAATTACCGAAAGTAAACATGAAAATTACCAATAATCGTAACTGCCACAGTAGAATTAATCATTATTGCTATAATAGGATCGACAACCAGTCGTAACAATAGTGATGCTACACGACAAAGGAAGTTAGTAAGTGAATGAAGATTACGAGTACTGCTGCGCTGGGACCCACAGCTGCCTTTCTATATAGCGACTTCTCAACAGCCTCTCCGCGCGAAAACAACGGGACTTTGAAACCGATTAAAAGGAAACAGGCGACCGAAGAGGAGTAACTGTTTGTTCTGACTCTCTTAATGGAAAAGTTCACCGGCAGTAGCACTGAGGAAGCCAAAGTAGCGGAATAATCCTGGGGAGCAATCAATACAGGATGGTGATCCTCCCCTCTGCCGAGCAACCTCAGCATCTACCTTAGTTAAGCCTCGTGTTCAGATCATACTATTAATAGATGATTAAAATTCTGCTCACCAAGAAGCCACACTAGTTATATTGCTGCACGTGACAGGTGGTAGTGAAAGTAAGAAAAAAAAATAAGAAGTTGAAAGAAGCCATCAAGCCAACACGTGGCAGTTCTCAGGTAAGAGTAGCAAGCTTGTTATGATGCTGCGGAAGAGCGAGTGACCGTATCATTAATACTGGTGCATGGAGTTAACCCACAGACACGATTCACTATAGGAGAATCTCATGTATTTCAGAATAGTGAGGTGTCTTTCGTCATGCTATAGAGTATTGCAGTGAGTGGCAATAGAAATACATCTTCTCTTCTTCACAATTCAACTTTTTGAGTCTGAAAGATCATAACATTCACGCAGTAATTTTCATTCACAGTTTCGATGCAGCTTAACAAATCATGCGGCGTGAAAGTGCAACATTTCCATGCACAGCGTCGCAGTGTCGGGTGACGTGTTGTGTTCATTAACTTTCCTCTCCGTCTTCATATAAACAAACTTTGTGCGCTCCTCGCTTCCCTCCCTTCACACCCAAGTCCATATTTTCATTTGAAGTTTACTTTTACTGGCTTGTTTTGAGGAAGAAAAGCGTCAGTGTGTTGATCCGCAGGCCGATCTTTGTCTCCAATCTCCGGAGCCTCGACAAACACAGCGCGGGGTGGAGACACTTTTCTCTTTACAGGTATTAAGTCAAGTATCAGAGTTCCTCTTCCCTAAGTGAGCTGCAAAGATAAACACACACACACACACACACACACACACACACACACACACACACACACACACACACACACACACACCGCGCAGTGTAGTGGTTAGCACGCTTGACTCACACTCGAGAGGGTCCGGGTTCGAGTGCCGGAGGCAGCGAGGCAAATGGGCAAGCCTCTTAATGTGTGGCCCCTGTTCACCTAGCAGTAAATAGGTACGGGATGTAACTCGAGGGGTTGTGGCCTCGCTTTCCCGGTGTGTGTTGTGTGTTGATGTGGTCTCAGTCCTACCCGAAGATCGATCTATGAGCACTGAGCTCGCTCCGTAATGGGGAAGACTGGCTGGGTGACCAGCTGACGACCGAGGTGAATTACACACACACACACACACACACACACACACACACACACACACACACACACACACACACACACTCACTCACTCACTCACTCACTCACACATACACACACACACACACACACACACACACACACACACACACACACACACACACACTCTCTCTCTCTCTCTCTCTCTCTCTCTCTCTCTCTCTCTCTCTCTCTCTCTCTCTCTCTCTCTCTCTCTCTCTCTCTCACACTTGGCCCCAGTTACTAATATATATATATATATATATATATATATATATATATATATATATATATATATATATATATATATATATATATATATATATATATATATATAGAATAGACAAAGACACATTTTCCCAAGTCCAAGATAGACAATGATGGCCGTAGGGATGAGGGGTTGAGGGAAAGGAAGCAAGATGGCGCACTGTGGACAGAGAGAGGACGTTCCAAAAGAGAGGGAGGTGGCGGACACACAATAAAAGGAGGACAAGATGTTTTGGAAGACGCAATAAGCACTACGGCAACTCACCGCCTTCACCTGAGACAACAGCCTCAGCGACTTAGCGTGTGTTTGGTCAGCGAGGGGTGTGTATAATTCACCACGGTCGTCTGCTGGTCACCCAGCCAGTCTTCCCCATTCCAGAGCGAGCACAGAGCTCATAGACCGATCTTCGGGTAGGACTGAGACCACATCACACACTCCACACACCGGGAAAGCGAGGCCACAACCCTTCGAGTTAAATCCCGTGCCTACTTGCTGCTAGATGAACAGGGGCTACACATAAAGAGGTTTGCCCATTTGCCTCGCCGCACCGGGACTCGAGCCCGGATTCTCTTGGTTGTGACCCGAGTGTACTAACCGCTACACTACGCGGTGTGTATCGGTGTGTGTGTGTGTGTGTGTGTGTGTGTGTGTGTGTGTGTGTGTGTGTGTGTGTGTGTGTGTGTGTGTGTGTGTGTGTGTGTAATTCACCTCGGTCGCCTAGTGGTCACTCAGCCAGTCTTTCCCATTATGGGGCGAGCTCAGAGCTCATAGACTGATCTTCGGGTAGGACTGAGACCACATCACACATAACACACAGCGGGAAAGCGAGGCCACAACCCCTCAAGTTACACCCCGTACCTATTTACTGCTAGGTGAACAGGGGCCACACATTAAGAGGCTTGCCCATTTGCCTCGCCGCTTCCCGGGACTCGAACCCGGCCCTCTCGATTGTGAGTCGAGCGTGCTAACCACTACACTACGCGGTGTGTGTGTGTGTGTGTGTGTGTGTGTGTGTGTGTGTGTGTGTGTGTGTGTGTGTGTGTGTGTGTGTATTTACCTAGTTGTATTTACCTAGTTGTAGTTTTACAGGGCCTGGGCTTTATGCTCGTATGGTCCCGTCTCCATATCTACACTTATCCAATTTTTCTTTAAAACTATGTACACTCTTTGCTGATACCACTTCCTCACTCAAACTGTTCCAAGTGTGTGTGTGTGTGTGTGTGTGTGTGTGTGTGTGTGTGTGTGTGTGTGTGTGTGTGTGTGTGTGTGTGTGTGTGTGTGTGTGTGTGTGTGTGTTACCTCCATGCTTTGTAGTACCTGTGGACACAGCAAGAGACTCCAATAGTACTTTTGAGGGTCACACACACGGGCGGGAGGGAGGCATGGGACGCTCTGACATCCTCTCTTTCAGTGTTTGAGGCAAAGCGGCGCCAGTGTTTACCTGTAGGGGCACTTTTGCTTCCCCCAAGGCGGAAAACACAATACACCTTCTACGTAACGTATTGAGGGGCAGATATAAAAGGAACA
Source organism: Portunus trituberculatus (assembly GCF_017591435.1). NCBI lineage: Eukaryota > Metazoa > Arthropoda > Malacostraca > Decapoda > Portunidae > Portunus > Portunus trituberculatus. The sequence continues at coordinate 16,245,746 of NC_059304.1, forward strand.
CACCTCCTTAGCTGCTAATTGGCGGGGACGTGGAGGAGGGTGGAAGCATTTGAAGGTCGCATGGTTACAGTAGAGATGGAAGGGTTGAGGAGGGGGAGGAGGAGGAGGAAAGTGAAAACAAAATTACTAGTGCACCAGTGTGAAGGTGTAGAATAAAGGGTGAAGAGCGTGTCTTGGTAACAAGGAAGGGGGAGTGAGTGGCGCCACGTGTTGCCTTGGAGTCACCTTGGCGTGGCTGACGTGCTGTGACTCTGCATTTAATAATATCATAATCTTTGTTGAGATGATGGCGGGTGCGTGGTGTAGCTTGATGGCAGACAAGGAGAGATAGCGCCCCGTCACCAAGCAGCCTTTTGATGTCACTCTTTGTTTGGGTTAAGCATCAGACCACTTGACGGCAAAAAGGTTTGTTTGATTAATTACTTGTACAAATATTGGGAACAAGTCAAGTAAAGGTAAAAATTCCGGCCCACGTCAAATGGTTCGTGTTTCTGCGTGAGGCACCACAGTCACGGTGTGTGGCCGCCAAAACTCGTTTACGTTGACAGCAGGACAGCAGAAAATCAAGAAAATTAATAAAATACTTGGTTACAGTTGCCTTGGAATATCTATCAAGGTGTACATCATTGTGTTAAGGCCGGAGATCAATACAGGCGTACATCCTCGTCAGGAATAATAGATCCTACACTTCTCCTTATTTGGTGCATCACAAACTCATTCACGTAGACAGCACAAGGCACTCCCTTAAGTATGCATGTAAGTATTTATGTATGCATGCATGTATATAATGAATATATTGAAGAGAGAGAGAGAGAGAGAGAGAGAGAGAGAGAGAGAGAGAGAGAGAGAGAGAGAGAGAGAGAGAGAGAGAGAGAGAGAGAGAGAGAGAGAGATCGTTCTTCTTAATGAAAAGCATGTTTAGATGGGAATACTACAGCGCAGAATAGGAGCACAACACACACACACACACACACACACACACACACACACACACACACACACACACACACACACACAAACATACAGCCTCCAAGCCTCACTAATCCATTCTGCAGTTGCCGAGAAATTAATTACACGACAAAAAAGGAAGAAGCGAAGAAAAGTATGCCAAGGCAATACAATACTTTCAAATCTGCACCTGCCTGACTCGGCGCCGACCTCGCAGAAGACGTTGAAGAGGGAGAAGACGAGAGCACTAGTCGCATGGCATGGAGAGGTGGTACGTTCAGCACTTCAAAAGACTACTCACGCTTTCCCGCCTTGAGCGAGAAGGCAGCGTCAGTCGCCAGCTAACAATAGAATAACTAAACGCATACATGTATACATAATGCATATCCAAAATAGTTGAAGATAAACTGGTTTTCAAAGGTGTTTTTACGGTATGGCGACGCATTAACAAAAATTCAATTGATTAACAGAACCAATCTTGAGTCACTGCGGCCTTTGAAAGCAGTAGAAGGCGTGTCCGAATACGGGCCATAGTAATTTTCCTTTCATCATTTATTCACCACTTAGTCAGCCACATCCCTGGGCAATAACAGGCGGGAGCTGACTTCATGCTGAGCGAGCGCCAATTGAGTGCCATTCCATTTTGTCTCTATTAGCGAATTACTTATTTACGTTTATCACTCAGTTATTTCCGCCACGGCAGGGGGAGGCACGAGGTGGCGAGGAAATGGTGACGCAGCACTGAGAGGAGATGTTTCTTGGTCTGTGGCGGATTTTGTTATCAATATTCAATAAGCTTTACCTATTTATCCTGTCTATCCGTTCGTCTGCCTATCTCTATCTATTTACCCATTTTTTTTATGTGTGTCTGTATATCAGTTGATCTGTCTCACTGTCTCTATATCTATTAATTTACCTTTATTTCTATCCATCTATCTACCAGCTAAAATCTTTCTATGTCTATCTATCTATTTATCGTCCATCTATCTAGCAGTTCAGTCTGCATTTCATATTGTGGTAATGAAGTGAAGTATAAGCTAAACAAAGACAACAACGTCCGCCACCCGCGACTGTGCTGTGGGCACGAAGAGAGCTGCTCAACGATTACAAATGTGTTGTTGTGTTTTAAGTCATGGAATCATTTATGGATCACGAGAATTTCTGGCAGATTACACTGATTAAGGGGCATGTAAACTAGTAAGATCTTTTCTCTCTCTCTCTCTCTCTCTCTCTCTCTCTCTCTCTCTCTCTCTCTCTCTCTCTCTCTCTCTCTCTCTCTCTCTCATATACTTATATCTATACATTAACATGCACGCCTACATCATACATACCCACCCTTATTCCACAACACACACACACACACACACACACACACACACACACACACACACACACACACACACACACACACACACACAGACTTTTGGCAGTGTTATCGCGGCTTATCGCGTCGCTGCGGTGATTGCTGTTTGGCCACTCAAGTCCAACACCTCATTAGACAAGATTAGCGGTGGCGGGGCCGAGACACAACACGAACGAATTTTATTAGGTGGCCCCTGCCTAATAAAAGGCAGGGGCTCGTAGCGATAAGCGCTGGAGGTGATGCAGTGGAACTCATATACGTCTATCTGGCCGTCAGAGTAGAGGAGAGGGCGCCGTGAGCACGTGTTATTAATTGCAGTTTTCCGAAGGATAAGTAGGAAAGTGACACCAGCGAGATGGATCGACAAAGATTAAAGGGCTTGAGCTTCACTGTCGCTGACTCTCTTGTCGTCACTTCACCAATACTTTCACCCATTCTCCGGCGTGTGTGTGTGTGTGTGTGTGTGTGTGTGTGTCATATATATATATATATATATATATATATATATATATATATATATATATATATATATATATATATATATATATATATATATATATACGAGGGCTGATCAGAAAGTAATGACAGTCGGACTCGTAGTTGAGAGACTATATATGCTGGGAGGGAGGGGAGCAAGGGGCAGCAAGTATTGCCTGTTGTGACGTGTTTGAACTTGTTGCTGTTTGTCTGGGTTACAATTTCTCGCTGTGCTGTGCGACTGCGTCATTGTTGGTTTATGCTTCTTACAGGATACATGGATTTTTCGAAAGAAGGTTGCACTTTCACAAGGTGGAAACTCGGGAAAAAGGTAAAAAGGAGATCAGAGGGGAATTATTGGAAGTTTTTCCCGAGTCTACTCCATGACTGGAAACTGTTTATCGCTAGATTTGAGCTTTCACAGCCGGAAAAATTCAGCTAGAAGATGATCATCGTCCTGGCCGCCCTCCACATCCGTGACTGAAGCAACAACGGTCCGTGCACGTTCCATCATTGACGAAGATCCAACTGTTACTCTTCGATTCTTATCCTTGGAGCTTGGTGTCAGTTATGGGAGTGCACATGACATCATGCATGAACACTTAGGACTGAGGAAGAAGTGTGCTCGATGGATACCTCATTTGCTTACGGAAGAGTAGAAGAGCGAACGGGTGCAGATTTGTCGTCTATGGCTGGCTGAATTCGAGCCAAATGGTCCGAAACGGTTCACAAATGTTGCTACTGGAGATGAGTGTTGGAATTCCTTCTTCACCACTAGAGACAAGCAGTCTAACTTGGTGTGGCTGAGTGATGAAGAGTCTCGACCTCAGATTTTGAAGAAAGGATTTCGCAGCCGGAAGCGCCTTTTCACCATCTTCTTCAATTCTCAAGAACCAATGTTTGTGGATGTAATGCCTCAACACTCAACTATCACAACCCAGTACTACACTGACCACGTCCTTCCTCAAGTCCTGGAACATCAGGCCAAGTCTGCACCAACCCGTCGCCGATCGTGCCTTATGCTGCACCACGACAATGCTGCCCCCCACAAAGCTCGCCTCACTGTGCAGTTCCTGGAGCAGCAGGGGATCACACTTCTCCCCCACCTACCCTACTCGCCGGACCTTGCTTTCTGTGATTTTTGGTTGTTTCATCACATACAAGATCTTGCACGAGCAGTCAATTCAGAGCTACGAGGTGTATCGACTTCTGAGTACCGTGATTGCTTCATGAAGTGGCTAAGGAGGATGGAACGCTGCATACAGGCAGGAGGGGAGTACTTTGAAGGAATGGAATGTAGGCTACTATTTGGATTCACCTCTGTACTGTGAAAATATATGGTCTCACTGTCATTACTTTTTGATCACCCTCGTATATATATATATATATATATATATATATATATATATATATATATATATATATATATATATATATATATATATATATATATATATATATATATATATATATATATATATACACACACACACACACACACACACACACACACACACACACACACACACACACTGGAGAATGCCTATATATATATATATATATATATATATATATATATATATATATATATATATATATATATATACACACACACACACACACACACACACACACACACACACACACACGCGCGCGCGCGCCCGGTAGCTCAGTGGTTAGAGCGCTGGCTTCACAAGCCAGAGGACCAGGGTTCCATTCCCTGGCCGGGTGGAGATATTTGTGTGTGTCTTCTTTCACGTGTAGCCCCTGTTCACCTAGCAGTGAGTAGGTACGGGATGTAAATCGAGGAGTTGTGACCTTGTTGTCCCGGTGTGTGATGTGTGCCTGGTCTCAGGCCTATCCGAAGATCGGAAATAATGAGCTCTGAGCTCGTTCCGTAGGGTAACGTCTGGCTGTCTCGTCAGAGACTGCAGCAGATCAAACAGTGAAACAAACAGTGAAACACACACACCGCGTAGTGTAGTGGTTAGCACGCTTGACTCACAATCGAGAGGGGCGGGTTCTAGTCCCGGAGCCGCGAGGCAAGTGGACAAGCCTCTTAATGTGTGGCCCCTGTTCACCTAGCAGTAAATAGGTACGGGATGTAACTCGAGGGGTTGTGGCCTCGCTTTCCCGGTGTGTGGAGTGTGTTGTGGTCTCAGTCCTACCCGAAGATCGGTCTATGAGCTCTGAGCTCGCTCCATAATGGGAAAGACTGGCTGGGTCACCAGCAGACGACCGAGGTGAATTACACACACACACACACACACACACACACACACACACACACACACACACACACACATCTTATATGACCAGAAGTAAGTAGTGTTATACTGGCAAGCTTTGGCAAACTCCCGTACTCTGTCGAGCTGCTTGATAATAACTTAATCAGCTTATTTCCCAGGCAAGGCCGCAGCAAGACACGCCGGCACTGAAAGACCATCAGGCAAGGCAAGACACGCATGCCTCCACTGACTCGTGCATCACGTTCCTATTACTCAAGACTGTCCTTCCGTTCTACAATACATCCTACGTTATTCAAAGTGAACATCATGATCAAAATATACAATAAGCGACAGCGACAGGCAATGGAACTTTGAAACACACTTGCCAGCGATGGATGTGGTTAGAGAACTTCGAATCTCCACGGCACCTGAGCAGCCAAAGCCAATAACTGTAAGTAAGTTAGCATTGTAAGGACTTAATGGTTTCGCGTGCTAGTTCATTGCACACCAGACTTCCACTTCCGAGTATGACGCAGGGGACTGTGAGGTTCGTCTGCCACAAAGACACTTCATTGCTTCACACGTAACTATGTTCAGGCTGCATTACATTGTTATATTATACTGATGCACCGAAAAAACTTCCTCTTTCTTCATAAATATTCCTACATGCTTGATTTCCTTCCATTATGTTACTTGTTTGAATAAAAATAACAAATTAATAAGATAAACGGACGGACTGCTGTACTTGCTGGCATTGACATGCATCGTGGAATAAAGTCATTAGTAACTCGTAGAAAATTATACTTAATAAATAATTTACTAAAAGAGAAAATTATAATTATTCACATACCTTAGTGTTCGTATGTTGGAACAATCTGTGAAAAATATACCATTTTTCATTATATATTCATAATGTTAACATATATATGCTATAAAACATTATACAAAAACACTAAATACGATAATATACTAAGGAAAATTCTTACTGATAAATGTACAATATGTTAAGACACCGACATAATATCAGAGATGCAGCGCAAGTAACTGAAATGTGGGATGCAAACGCCGTAGATTTCGCCACATGCCGCTCGCCCAGCCTGTCAACTATCTTCATACCGCGTTGTCCTCCTCTTCCTCCTAAAGTGGTCACATCGTTTTTCTCAAGACTTAGAGCACTGGCCCTCACACTTTGCGTTTCTTTCTTTCAACTAGTTTACCTATTCGGATTCCTCCTTCAGTGAGTGACCACAAAATTATGTAATTTTTATTAAAAAAGGATATCATACAGTCGCTACTAAAGTCATTCATCGCATAAATTTTTATTATCATTTGCAAATAGTACTTCAAGAAAAGCTAACAGCCATCTCATATGTTTTTTTTTTTCTGTCGGTCAATAAGTAGTCATTTTTACTTTCCTCAATAAATTTCCCCTTGGAATCCAAGAATTTCCCCAGGGGGAAAAATTCCACCAGATTGGTAAATACTGGCTTGGAAAACTGACGTTCCCTAGTGGTGGTGCAGATGTATTTCCTTTTAAGTAACACCTTTGGAGAGAGAAAGAGAGAGAGAGAGAGAGAGAGAGAGAGAGAGAGAGAGAGAGAGAGAGAGAGAGAGAGAGAGAGAGAGAGAGAGAGAGAGAGAGAGAGAGAGAGAGCGGTGGGAGAAGTAAGAACCAAAGTTAGGGTGGAGAGATGGTAGGCAAAAAAGAAAGATGCGAAGATAGAAGTTAAAAGTTTAATGCTCAAATGAAAAAAAATGAGCGAGTCACTACCTCCTCTCCTTAATTTTTCTTCACATAGGGAAGAAAAATTAATCTTGTGAAATTCCTTTCAGTTCCCGGAGTTCCCGTTGACTCGACGTGCTCTCATGAAGGTGAAATGCAGGGAAAGATATTTTTTTTCTCTGTTGAGGGGAGGAAAATGTAGAGTGACGGGGAGGAAAAGATGGAAGGAAACACAAAGGAAGATCAAACCAGCACAAATGTTACTCTTTAGATGGATGACTTTGTTGACTGTAACATGCAGTGAGACAAACAGACTACCACAGATCACTGAAGGAGGAGGAGGAGGAGGAAGAGGAGGAGGAGGAGGAGGAGGAGGAGGAGGAGGAGGAGGAGGAGGAGGAGGAGGAGGAGGAGGAGGAGGAAGAGGAGGAGGAGGAGTGGGTGAAGAAAACAAGAAAAGAAAAAATCAAAGAAGAAGAAGAAGAAGAAGAAGAAGAAGAAGAAGAAGAAGAAGAAGAAGACTTTATCAAAAATTTCGCCAGTTTCCGCACGATGTTTTCCTATAGAGTATTTCAAGAAGCGTCTGTTTTACTTTTGCCTGTGATTCTTCGGTATTTTCTTACTACTTTTTACTTTCCAGCCTTCGTTTCGTTTCGAGAGAGAGAGAGAGAGAGAGAGAGAGAGAGAGATACATGCAAGTGTATCATATAAATACCACTTCGAAACAAGTACAACGCTGTCAAAAGAAAAAAAATGCTTAAGGTAACAAAATTAAGTAAAGATATGAAAGGAAATGACGACAGAAAGGAAAAAAAAAAGTATGATAAAAAAAAAGCATGTGTAATTGTAGAAAGATAAGCTGAAAATATTAAGCATGTCAACACTTAAGCATAAAGTCTGCACATGTAAGATAGCATAAGACTGTGGGAAGTGAGCTCCACCACCACCACCACCACCAGCATCACACAGGGAGGAAAGGGAGTTGCGACGCGGTCCAAACTGTGCGAGTCAAATATTTACGAGTCTTAATTAAAGCTGGAGTGGTGAGGAAGTTGAGTTAGTTGGTGGTGGTACTAAAAGGTGAGTTTTGCCGATGTGCTCCATTATCAATGCACGGGACTGGCGGCTTCTCTTCAGCCTCTTTGAAGCAGCTTTACTGTGTCTCCTCTGCAATGCCGAAAGAGAGAGAGAGAGAGAGAGAGAGAGAGAGAGAGAGAGAGAGAGAGAGAGAGAGCCCAAGACGTTTTTGAGATGGAATGGGAAGCCGAGAACAAGTGGTGCGGCGAGGCACTCATCTCCCTTCCTTTGGCAGTTTGGCAGGCGGCGCTGAGGGAGCCGATCGCCTATAATTTATCGGCCTGGAGACACAAACTGTGGCTCGGGCAGGCGGCAGCGAAAAAAGGATCCTGAGAGTTAAGCAAAGAAGGAAAGAGTTTCAAATTTTAGAACAGTGGAAAGCTTTCAGAGTCAGGAACTTTCTAAGGACTGGCGACACGTGCACGCTTCATCACTGTACCTTATTCATTCATTCTCTCATTCATTCATAGATTCACTCACTCACTCACCAACAAACTCGCTGACACTGATCAATATATTCCCGTTCTCTTTCTTTTTACTCATTACTTGATTTGTTCTACTATCCGTTCATTCACCTAATCAAATATTTGTTTGTTGAGTCATTCGCAAATTTGCCATGGTCTCTCTCTCTCTCTCTCTCTCTCTCTCTCTCTCTCTCTCTCTCTCTCTCTCTCTCTCTCTCTCTCTCTCTCTCTCTCTCTCTCTCACATGTAATATTAGACTCAACTTGCACATACACCCACACACACACATACATACACCCACACCCACGCACACCTTCCACCCACCCATCCAACAAAAACAAACACACACACACACACACACACACACACACACACACACACACACACACACACACAGAGAGAGAGAGAGAGAGAGAGAGAGAGAGAGAGAGAGAGAGAGAGAGAGAGAGAGAGAGAGAGAGAGAGGCTCCACCACTGCTTCAGACAATGCGTTGATTACTTCCTCGGTATCACTCCGTCCTGGCAATTCCTGCGACTGTAACCCCTTCCTTCAAGTGGAAAGCCTTCGGTCGGCTGAAATTTGTTTGTTTACTTATTCATGTTAACTATTCCACAATTCCAGCCGATATTTCAGTCCAGGTATGCACATAACTGTTAAACTACATTCTCTTTAGAGATGGCCCACTCCTTTGTCGCGGTCTTCAGCACTCTCATCCTTTCCTCCCAGGTCTCCTTCCCTCATCCGGCCGCTGTCAGCGTACAAAGGTAAAAGTGTCAATTAGGTCCCCGGCACCGCGGGGCCCAACTGGTCTCTTTATGACCGAGGGCGGCAGGGAGACGGAAAAGAACGCAAGGGAAGGAAAGAGGTAAAAAGAAAAGAAGCGGCGATGGTGCGAGCCTTCTTTTCTTTATCTTCCTCCTACCAAACATTTAGTTACTTCAAAGAATTCATCTCGGGTCGCCACAAACGTCCTTAGTGAATATAGAATTGTCTTTTGTCTTTACCTCTCAAAAGTAATACGGCTGCATTCTCTCTGTCTGTCTGTCTGTCTGTCTCTCTCTCTCTCTCTCTCTCTCTCTCTCTCTCTCTCTCTCTCTCTCTCTCTCTCTCTCTCTCTCTCACCTTAAGAAGAGTAAACAAATCTGGCTCGCCGTGCGTTACATGAATGCGGGGGACAATTTTTCATGTTTTTGATGCCCTTGTCCCTGCCTCTCCCCTGCCCATGATTCTCACAGACCCTCCTTATTTGTGAAAGGCAACCTACACCTAGCTATCTTTCCTCGATGGATGCTTAGTCGTTCACAGTGGTGCCGTGGCGACCCGGTCCCCTCTTAGGGACTTCTAACCTTACTATGAGGCAGGAACTTTGAGTCATCAGCCGTGACTGGGGCTTTTACAAGTTTCCTGCACGTCAAGCTAATGATTGAGATGGGAAGCCACCTGTACTCACTTCAGCCACCCAGTCACCCAGCCAGACAGCCAACCAACCAACCAACCATTCGGCCAAACACTCAGCCATACATACAGCAATACTTAACAAATCATATAGCCAACCAACCAGAGAACTAGCCACCCAGCCAGCCAGTAAGCCATCCTGCTAACCATCCAGTCAGATAGCCAGCCAGTAGTTGACTGATAAAAACGAATATGTAAGGGTTGTTGCAGAGAAGTAAAAGAAAAAAATAGATAAAGTATGAGGCGAAGGTCAAGAGGTAAGGAAAGTTACCACAACCAGCGAGTTTTTAAATCTTGTAAGAAAAGAGCAAATGGAGCGCTTAATCAAATTACGGAAGAGAAGAGAGAGGAGCTGTTCCCTTGTGATGCTGGGGCCAAAGAGAGCGAGAAGAGACGACGAGAGGATGTGTGTGTGTGTGTGTGTGTGTGTGTGTGTGTGTGTGTGTGTGTGTGTCTGTGTGTGTGTGTGTGTGTGTGTGTGTGTGTGTGTGTGTGTGTGTGTGTGTGTGTGTGTGTGTGTGTGTGTGTGTGTGTGTGTGTGTGTGTGTGTGTGTGTGTGTGTGTGTGTGTGTGTGTGTGTGTGTGTGTGTGTGTGTGTGTGTGTGTTTACACATTCATCCCCCTGCATGTTTGTCAATATGTAGATCAGTATTCATACATGTATTCATATACACACAAAGAGGCGTGTGTACAAATTAGGTGGTACTGGAAGAGTTTTGAAACGTAGAAGACCACATACCTACCCCATCTCTTCCAAACAATAGATGATCCTCAGAGTAAGGTGCGCTAAACCATCTCTTCGTAAGTCTCATGTGACATCATTTGTCGAAGAGATACATTCACGGCCCTAACTAAGCGTGAAGCTTGTGACACAATGCAGTGGCTCCTTATTTGCCGGGGCGGAGCAGAAGGAGGAAGATAGCTGTAGCAGTAAGGATTCAGCCAGTGTTACACTGATACAGCCTGCATGGCTCGTTCACACTCCACGCCTGAGGAAGAGTGACGGGATCGGACTCGCCGTTATCGCTAAGTACTTGGCAATAATGGCGCCAGTGACAATACTGTTAGGCACTGAGAACACGACATGGCGATGGTTTCGAGTGGACGTAGTGAAAACGATGTGTACACGGCCGCTGCTGGAGCTGGTTCCTGTGACAAATGTTGGGTGTTAAGTAATTATTGTGATGGATGGAGCGCCCGTCCCGCAGACTCACGCCGCAGCCTCCCCTGCAGTGACGAATGACGGTGGGGCGGGACGTGGACTACTGAGGCAGGAGTCTTGAAGGCGGCGTCTCGTGTATCCGTCACATTGAAAGGAGATACATGTTTAACTTGCCATGTTTCTCTTATGCCAGTCAGACAACACAGTCGGTCTCACACTGCCTTCTCATAACCAAGATTTATATTTATATTTCCTCCAAAGCCTTGACCTGGAACCTGAGGCCAAGCGGATCTGAGGGACAGGGAAGCAGTACTCAGAAGACGGCTGTCACCTCACCATTAACGCTCCATCACAGGTTTAATTTTTCTTCCTTAAAAACTGAACTATTGAGGACGACAGCTTACGTAACACGACGGATGGCTGCTGCGTGACGAGCGCCCTTCTTGGGGACACCTGTCGTGAGCTTATGGAGATGGAAGCCAATCTCAGTAGCGCCATACAAAAGAAAACTTTGGCAAAGCTCCTTAAGCTCCCTGAAGAAGATGATTATTGCCAAACTTTCACTTATTATTTCGCAATAGCAAATCAACAAAAAAAGTCACTCCACCAATCTGTTGCCTCTTTCTAGTGGAGAACAAAGCACTGTCGTGGTGTCTCGCCATGTACAGCCTGCAGTTAAAGCAACGCGCGTGATCTAAGCGGCGGAAGTTATTCCTGCCACCTATGAAGAAGGAAATGAGTTACTGCAGGAGTTAGGAAGTCATCAGGGCACACGGGCCTTGTCCCTACACCCACCTGTCACATTCCAGCCTCCACGCCTCGCCCGCCACTGCACCGCATGCAACGCGCATCTCGCTGGCTCACCTCCCGCTGCCCACTACATGTATCAAGTGTCGAGGTGCGTGTGCCACCGTGCCGAGACTCGCCCCGCCAGGGCCAAAGTCATCCACGGCAAGGACGGACACGCACCATTGTTTGCTCGTGTGTGTGTGTGTGTGTGTGTGTGTGTGTGTGTGTGTGTGTGTGTGTGTGTGTGTGTGTGTGTGTGTGTGTGTGTGTGTGTGTGTGTGATTCACGTCGGTCGTCTGCTGGTCACCCAGCCAGTCTTCCCCATTACGGAGCGAGCTCAGAGCTCATAGACCGATCTTCGGGTAGGACTGAGACCACATCACACACTCTACACACCGGGAAAGCGAGTCCACAACCCCTCGAGTTACATCTCGTACCTATTTACTGCTAGGTGAACAGGGTCTACACATTAAGAGGCTTGCCCATTTGCCTCGCCGCTTACCGGGATTCGAACCCGGCCCTCTCGATTGTGAGTCGAGCGTGCTGACCACTACACTACTCTCTCTCTCTCTCTCTCTCTCTCTCTCGTGTGTGTGTGTGTGTGTGTGTGTGTAATTCACTGTTTGATCTGCTGCAGTCTCTGACGAGACAGGCAGACGTTACCCTACGGAACGAGCTCAGAGCTCATTATTTCCGATCTTGGGATAGGTCTGAGACCAGGCACACACCACACATCGGGACAACAAGGTCACAACTCCTCGATTTACATCCCGTACCTACTCACTGCTAGGTGAACAGGGGCTACACGTGAAAGGAGACACACCCAAATATCTCCACCCGGCCGGGGAATCGAACCCCGGTCATCTGGCTTGTGAAGCCAGCGCTCCAACCACTGAGCTACCGGGCCGTGTGTGTGTGTGTGTGTGTGTGTGTGTGTGTGTGTGTGTGTGTGTGTGTGTGTGTGTGTGTGTGTGTGTGTGTGTGTGGGTGTGGGTGAGAGCGGTTCTATCTCATTTTATTATGACAGAAGCCAGCTGCTGTCAGATTCTTACTACGCGTGCCATCAGTTTGATAATTTCAGACACGTCTAAAAGAGAAACGTCAGTGGATCGTCTGCTGATGCATTTGATTCAGTCTGTCTACTGATTCATCATACACACACACATACACACACACACACACACACACACACACACACACACACACACACACACACACATACACGAGTACAATAAGCAACATTCTACCCTCCTCTTCCTTCAAGCCAGCATCGCCTCCTCTCCCTAACGCTGAATGACTACACATCTACAAAACCAACCGGAGAATGGACATCTCATGAACGAATATTCCTGGAAAATTGAGAATAAACTGTTCGTGTTCTGGAATGTAGCATCTTTGAGGCTCAAGTGTCTTAGTTTAGATGATCACAGTAATTCAGACCAACAGGTGAACGACACTAAGCTAAAAGATATATAAATAATAATATGCAATAAGTAATGGCAGATGATACTTGGTGGGGAAGGAAAAGCGAGACCATCGTCATAAGCCTCTGTTCACCGGATCTGATAATGAGTGCCCTCCACGCCTAACCACTCTCTCCCCCTCCCCCAACACACTTCAGGCCCACCCATCCCTCTCTTCCCGCCTGACAAAACACACGTAACCTGAGCGATGCCTTGAACAAATAGTCGCAGTGAGCACGAATTCATTGTTGATATTCTAAAGTTATTCTTTGCTTCTACACACACGCGGTTCACTTGAGCTGTGTGGCGCTACCGGGAATTGAAAATAACATCCACGCACTTGTCAAAACAAAGTATCGCATTGTTGTTTATGGAAGGAAACTTGTTTAAATGTAATTAGTCGTAGAAACGGTGCGCCATTTCCTTTCAATTTCTCACGGTCATCACCATCGCGACATCACTTCACATTCATCATCATCTCACGATCACATCTAAAAAGCAATCAGGTTCACAATTACTGTCTTCACAAAATACACACAATTGCATGAACACATTCTCACCACAGTAATAATAATCTACATTGTCTGACAACTACAATCAATTCACAATCACCAAAGCTATCTACTCCCGTCACAGTCACCAATGCTATCTACTCCTGTCACACTCACCAATGTTCTAAACTCTTGTCACAATAACCGCATCCACCCACTCCGCACTTCACCAGCCCCTATATCATAAAATCTTTTGTTATTTATTCATTACCACATGGAGAGAGAGAGAGAGAGAGAGAGAGAGAGAGAGAGAGAGAGAGAGAGAGAGACCAATAACAGTCGTTTAACCTTGGGCCACATCAAATATCCGGCCGCCCATCTTCTGAGCAGCCAAGTTAATAAGCCTTGTCTAGTAACACTCCACTTAGCGCCACTCTCTCTCTCTCTCTCTCTCTCTCTCTCTCTCTCTCTCTCTCTGTGTGTGTGTGTGTGTGTGTGTGTGTGTGTGTGTGTGTGTGTGTGTGTGTGTGTGTGTTAAAGTGAATATTCATACATTTCACTTGAGCTGAGGTTTGTTCCCTCTTTGTGTTCCTTACTGCCTCCCCACGACAACACACCTCCGCCACTGGAACAAAGAGGTCAGAGACAAAGAGACCATGCTTTACAAGACGAGATACGTGGATTCGTCCCATTGCGGCCTGGCTTACGAGGGGAGGAACGACATGACTAAAAGTAAGGTCTTGCAAAGCACATACCCACACCCATCCTACATACACACACACACACACACACACACACACACACACACACACACACACACACACACACACACACACACACACACACGGATCTGATTCCCCACCTCTCTCTCTCTCTCTCTCTCTCTCTCTCTCTCTCTCTCTCTCTCTCTCTCTCTCTCTCTCTCTCTCTCTCTCTCTCTCTCTCTCTCTCTCTCTCTCTCTCTCTCTCTCTCTCGGCACTGAAAGGCAGATGAAATATACCTTTATCTCTTTGCCTCCGCGCTGTGCCTTGCCGAGTCCGTCAGGGAAGCGAGGAAATGTAAGATAAATAGGGGAAAACATAATCAGCTTAACATAAATACACTGAATCACAGACGTGGAATATTGATTAGATGCTGAATGGATTGGGAGGGCGCAGGAGAGAGGGAGGAACGGTAAGAAGGAGGGAGGAAGGGGGTTAAGGAGGTAAGGAGAGGGAGAAGAAAAAATGAGGCAAGAGCCGATGGATTTAAGAGAGAGAGAGAGAGAGAGAGAGAGAGAGAGAGAGAGAGAGAGAGAGAGAGAGAGAGAGAGAGCTCAGGATGTCTGGTCCACAGGTGACTTAGTACTCAGATCTCTTGTTCCTTAAAGTGTCTCCAGAATCAGATTTCTTGAGTGCAGGTTCAGCCACTCATCCACTCGCCCACATCCATCCTCCCATTGTGAGTGGTTGGGTGGGTGAATGGTGGTAGTAAATGGGCAGAGCTGCAAGTCTCGTTCAGAAAGGAATGAAAGAAGCCACTAAGAAGAAGACTGAAGCCACGAAAACGTTCACTTACGACAAGATCATGTGGTGAGTGAGTCAGGAGGAGGGGAGAAAGAAATCACGACCTCTATAAGCTGAGTTTTCATTTGATCACTCGGCTCGACTTCACTTAATCTGTTCAAATTGACTAGATGAACAAGCCCTCCTGCCTCCCTCCCCCAGCCCCTTGCATGTGTGATAGTTAATAGTAGGCGGCTTCTTCCCTCAAACGAAATAAACGCTTCACTTATAATAACACACACACACACACACACACACACACACACACACACACACACACACACACACACACACACACACCTGACTTCCTAGCACGAATTACTGGACATAACTCAACCAGCCATCAAGTGCACTACTCCCGGACAGAAAGGACGCTGGCGGGCGGGCGTTGCGTGGCATTATTCTCTACCATAAAAAATAAAGCATCAAGACATTACAATCATCTGAGGAAACTGTAATCTCACATGAAAGAAATGACCGGAGTAACCTTTCCCTTAGCTAGAAACAAGATAAATCAACATTTGAAACAGTGATCAAGGAAACCCAACCCTGCGCGCCCTAGACAGCTGAGTTCCTCCTCGTCTTCAGGATAAATTGCTTTGCCTGTGCCGGGAACACGTGGATCCCTCGCCCTTGCAGTGGTTCAGACGTATCAATTGAAGGCAAAACCTGAATTCAAGGGACACATGACATGGTGCCTTGGCCGCCCCGCTGTCATTCTGAGAGTGTGAGAGCAGTAGAAGTGTGCTGGGGAAGAGTGGATGGGGTGTGTGGCTCATAGATGGGTGGAGGAACAAATCAGTGTGTGGGCAGATGGATGAGAGAGTGGATGGTTGTGTGGATGGATGGGCGAGTGAGTTGATGGATAGTAGATAAATGGATGGATCGATGGGAGAAGGAGGAGGAGGAGGAGGAGGAGGAGGAGGAGGAGGAGGAGGAGGAGGAGGAAATACTTAACTCTCTCTCCTTTTCCGTCTTAGTGAATATAAATTACCTGATTTTTCCAGGCATAAACTTTTATGTGAAAGCACCACTCTATTTTTTCCTCTCTCACTCTCTTTCTCCCTCTCTCATTTTTATCTATATAGTTTTAAACCTTGAAAGTTCAATCACTCTCATCATCTGCACCAACATCTTTTTTTTCTTATTCTGCATTTGCCTACAGGCGCAGCGTCCTGCATGACGGGAAATTTTCAGTTCCTTGATAATTACTAACGGCTGGACGGACGAGTGGATATGCTGGCTGGTGGAAAGGCGAGAGGGCAATGCGTGGGTGTAGCGGACGTACCAGTAGTGGGCGGACGAGAGTGTAGGTAGATTTGTGCCTTTTGGGCGGGAGAATGGTTGAGTGGACAGACTGGTTGGTAGGCGGACGATAAGGCAATAAGTATAGGCGAGTAGAGAGGTGAACAAGAGGATGTACAGGCGGGTGGGTGTAAGTGGGTGGGAGTTGTGGGCGAGGGAGAAGACAGACTAATGGGTGGGTGTGCCTGGACAAACTGTTAGACGGGTGGGTGTGTAGGTTGGGTGGGCGAGAGGAAAGAGGGTTGTGTGGGAGGGGTGAGAGAGCAACAAGACATTAGGTGGGCGAGAGCATGTACTGTTAGGCGAGTGAGAGGACAGGCTGGCAAATGGGTGGTGGGTGGTGGGTGGTGGGTGGTGGGGATGGCAGGACTGACGGGACACAGGTATAAAAATATTTTCAGCGGGTCAATTTGATTATCGCGTCCCTTCCAGTAATTAAATTTAGTCACGTGCTTCAGTCCGCATTTGATTTTTCCCCAACAAGCGATTACTAGCGTGACGACTGAACGGTGAAGAGCTAGGATGCTAATAGGGGACTGTAGGGTGACGGTAGTGTGACGTCTGTAATGTGACGGCATGAGATAATAAAATGACAATTGTAGGGAGAAGGTAAATTATGG
Source organism: Portunus trituberculatus (assembly GCF_017591435.1). Lineage (NCBI taxonomy): Eukaryota > Metazoa > Arthropoda > Malacostraca > Decapoda > Portunidae > Portunus > Portunus trituberculatus. The sequence continues at coordinate 16,262,857 of NC_059304.1, forward strand.
CAGGGTGACCAAAAGGCGAATATGGTATAGAGTGCATGTGGTATGTAGAGTGAAGGTTCGGGAATGCAGGGTGACGGAAGGTGGCAAGATGAAAGGCAGTATGTAGGCTGGCGATCAAAGAATAAGCGAAGAGATCTTGTTATAGAATGTGAGTGTTGGAAATGGGTAGGGTGAGGTTTCATTAACACAATACTAAAAATACACCAAAATATTAGCAATGTTAAAGTGAAAGGTAAATATAGAAAAAAAATAAGATTGTTTAAGTAAAAAATAAATAAATAAAAAATGAGAAAAAAATTAATAGAAAAATGGTTTGGTGATGAGTGCAGTGCAGGGTGTTCGTGGCGTCACAAAGACTATTAAATATTGAGAGGAGCGTTGGTTGACCTGGCAGTGACTCGGAGCTGTCCATGGGCGGCCAGCAGGAGTGATGGAGCAGAGCCGCTGATCGCTGCCATCATCCTCAAGGGTTCCTCTGAGCGACAAGTTGGAAGCGGTAAAGTAAATTTCAAGTCGTTGGTAAATGAAGAAATATTTTACTTTGGCTGAGGAACTTTCCTTTCCCTCTTTGGGTGAGATGAGGCGCCATTTGCATTATCCACTGCCCTCCTTCCTCCCCTCCTCCCTGA
>NC_059304.1:16265985-16273485 GCF_017591435.1 Portunus trituberculatus
GTCTGTCTGTCTGTCTGTCTGTCTCTCACATGAAAGCGATCCATATTCACATACTGTCTATGCCTCATCCACCATACTCGTATATACAGCAAAGAGTGAATCCTCGCCTCGCCTCGCCTCGGCTCGTCTGTAGAGTGAATGGGGGTCTGCACCAGAAGCCGCCCTATGCTTATTAAACAAAGAGGTGGCGAGGGACGCTGACGTGGCGTAAATAACATCGCAATAACGTGCTCTCGCCTGTGCAATCACCTGTGCAACCTGGCTGAGCTGTTTGCTTGCAGCCAGACTGCATGCAGCAACCTGCTGGAATGCAACCCGGTTGCTTGCAATAAAAAAAATAGTCGCATTGGGTGCATGCAACCAAGTTGCACATATGGTTGCACAGGTGGTTGCACGTTATTGCGTTGTTATTTTTGTCGTTTATGTGTCGTTATTTCGTATGTATGTATGTATGTATGTATGTATATATATATATATATATATATATATATATATATATATATATATATATATATATATATATATATATATATATATATATATATATATATATATATATATATATATATATATATATATATATATATATATATATATATATATATATATATATATATATACATGTATGTATGCATGCATGTATGTCTACCAATTTATCTCTTCATCTCTTCGTTTTCAACTATTTATGAACAAAATAGTGTATCTCTGTATACATTGCAATCCGTCCATGAGCAAAGTCAGAAAGGTAACAAGACACAGCACACCTACACTCAACACTCGACCATCGGAAAAAAAAAAAAAAAAAATCAAACACGCTATGCAAACGAGACGCTGAAATGTGAATCTACCGCGTCTCACCTGATACCACGCTCCTTTCTGTGTCCCGCCAGGCAGGCAGGCAGTCAGTCACCCAACACTCCAGCCAACCAACCAACCAACCAGCCAGCTAGCCAGCCATACACACCAGGATTCTTTACTCACCGCGGGCTGTCGTGCACCTGTGCTTGGGAGAAGAGAGACGGAATACGTGAGTGATGCATTACTATATTTCACGAATGATGACGATTTGATTTTAGGTAATATTGAGTTTACCGTTTGAGAGTGTTATTCACCTCCTCCTTCTCGGTCGCCTGCTGGTCACCCAGCCAGTCTTCTCCATTACGGAGCGAACTCAGAGCTCATAGACCGATCTTCGGGTAGGACTGAGACCCCATCAACACACAACACACACCGGGAAAGCGAGGCCACAACCTCTCGAGTTACATCCCGTACCTATTTACTGCTAGGTGAACAGGGGCCACAAATTAAGAGGCTTGCCCATTTGCCTCGCCGCCTACCGGGACTCGAACCCGGCCCTCTCGATTGTGAGTCGAGCGTGCTAACCACTACACTACGCGGTGTGTGTGTTTCACTGTTTGATCTGCTGCAGTCTCTGACGAGACAGCCAGACGTTACCCTACGGAACGAGCTCAGAGCTCATTATTTCCGATCTTCGGATAGGCCTGAGACTAGGCACACACCACACACCGGGACAACAAGGTCACAACTCCTCGATTTACATCCTGTACCTACTCACTGCTAGGTGAACAGGGGCTACACGTGAAAGGAGACACCCAAATATCTCCACCCGGCCGGGGAATCAAACCCCGGTCCTCTGGCTTGTGAAGCCAGCGCTCTAACCACTGAGCTACCGGGCGTGTGTGTGTGTGTGTGTGTGTGTGTGTGTGTGTGTGTGTGTGTGTGTGTGTGTGTGTGTGTGTGTGTGTGTGTTGCATTCAATTTAAGACACCACAAAACTACAATATCATTATCACACTGGAGGCCACACACACACACACACACACACATTGGGACGAACACACGTGGCGGCGGCGGCGGCGGCAACAACGGAGAGCGAGCGAGCGTCGTGTTGCATAGATTAAAGAAAGTTATATTTGGATGAACATCACGAGAACAACGATCCGGCGACGGGAACAAAGGAGGCGTGATGAAGGCAGAACAGCCTAGAGCACCTGGAGATTGGAGACGGGTGAGGGGAGACGGGCGAGGGGAGGCAGGCGAGGGGGAGGGAGAGAAAGGCCAGAGAGACAAACACACTCCCCACCAGCGCAACATTACAGGGAATGCTTGAAAGGAAGCTGCAGACACAGGAATGGAGAAGAAGGGGAAAGATGGAAATTAAAGTGTGCTTGTATGATTCTGCTTTAGCAATCTCTCTCTCTCTCTCTCTCTCTCTCTCTCTCTCTCTCTCTCTCTCTCTCTCTCTCTCTCTCTCTCTCTCTCTCTCTCTCTCTCTCTCTCTCTCTGTCTGTCTGTCTGTCTGTCTGTCTGTCTGTCTCTCTCTCTCTCTCTCTCTCTCTCTCTCTCTCTCTCTCTCTCTCTCTCTCTCTCTATTTATCTATCTATGTGTGTGTGTGTGTGTGTGTGTGTGTGTGTGTGTGTGTGTGTGTGTTCGTCAGCCTTCATTCCTCCCACAATGCAACACAAGGTGAGTTGGAGGGAGTCGAGGCTTCGGTCCGGGTAAGCGGTCGTGCAGCAGCCGCAGAGAGCAGCCCGGGACACGGAAGGTGCCGCCGCTAACCATGCAAGGAACCCCAAGCAACAGGTTGAGGCGCAGCACTCCCACACCAGTAACAGTAAATGTAAACACTACGAGGCTGCAGCTTCATTACTTTCATCTACTCTTGTCTCATTATATGCATGTCGTCTACTAATCAAGAAAATCAAGTGCATTTCAGTCTAGTTAAGCATTTCCATCTGTCTAACATGAAGACAATACAAGTCAAGGGAAGAGTTCACATTTAGTTCCAATACTTCCTTAGCCCCGCGATTCTAGATATTCGTTTTAAAATGGCAATGTTCAGACAGGGATTCTTCGCGATCTGAAGATTTTGGAAGGAAACAGTGGAGACTTTCTGCCATTTTGGAAACACAGGGTATAAAGATGTTGGTAAGAGAACAAACAACTTGATTTTTCCTCAAATTTGTACAAGTTTGTGAAATGGTAAGTGATCCTGAAAGGTTCTTCCCAGTGAGAGTAACTCGCTAGTCACTGAGAGGAGCGCCTTTCATCTTAAATGTGAAAATGTCCCACAGCCAGCCAGCCTCTTCTCTCTCTCTCTCTCTCTCTCTCTCTCTCTCTCTCTCTCTCTCTCTCTCTCTCTCTCTCTCCCGGGCCTGCCTGCCGCCGCCCCACGCCCTTACGCCTCGGCCCGGGATATACAGCGCAGTCTTTACGTGATGGGGGATTTCCTTGTTTACCAGCACCCACCGCCGCCAGGGAGGGAACTCGCTGCAGGGAAGAGCCAACACGAGTGAGGTGACGCGGCCAGCTAAGATATGGAATTTTTCTCTCCTAAAGGTCACCACGTTTTTAACTTCGCTAATACGAGAATGCTGACTCTTTTTCTATTTGGAAGTGTGTGTGTGTGTGTGTGTGTGTGTGTGTGTGTGTGTGTGTGTGTGTGTGTGTGTGTGTGTGTGTGTGTGTGTGTGTGTGTGTGCGTGTGTGTGTGTGTGTGTGCGTGTGTGTGTATAGTGATCAGATTTCTCGTCACCATTCATAACAAAGGTTCCTCGTCAACCCTTCATGCAGCGTCATATGACAACGTTATTACTGAATTCAATTTATAAATCAATTTATTTATCTGTCTATCTGCGTATCTTACTCAATCACTGCTTCACAATACTCGATGTCTTGTCCCTCACCTCCATGGATTCGAGTACCATGTCCCTCAATGGACGAGTGAGAATCTTCTCCCTCATTAACCTCTTGATTTTTAGTCAATAACTCGGCCATTCTAATGATTTTCACTTACACTCTCCCACTCTCCCATTCCTTAGCATTCCCAGCCATTAATCACCACCTCTCATGCATCCCCTTTCCAAACACCACCACCCATCATTCGCTTCAAAACACCCCTCCCATTCATCCTTTTCCCCAACCACCCCTTTTCCATGCATCCCCTTCCCAACCACCCATTTCTATGCATCCCTTCCCACCCATGCATCCCCTACACCTCCACCTCCACTCAGGTAAAAAAGTGCACCAGTTCCCCTGCCACGGCTTCAAACTTTGCGTAACTTCCTCAACTTGTGCACATTATCACTCACTTAAGAATGATGACCTCGACCTCCTCCTGTGTGTGTGTGTGTGTGTGTGTGTGTGTGTGTGTGTGTGTGTGTGTGTGTGTGTGTGTGTGTGTGTGTGTGTGTGTGTGTGTGTGTGTGTTCATAATCTATTTAAAACATCACATCAAGTAGTATTCCAGGCACAGTTGGCAGAGAAACGATGTGATTTTGCAATTTCTATTCGGCGCAGTGCTTGGCGGCGAGGCGACCGTAGAGCAGAGATACCTAGGAGTGGTCACTAGTTAAGGAAAGAAATGATGTAACAGAGAGCAACGAAAGGATTGAGAGCGAAGTGGCAACACACCTTGAGAACCAACCTTTCCAAATACTCTCTCTCTCTCTCTCTCTCTCTCTCTCTCTCTCTGGTAAATATCCATCAAATTCAGAGAAGAAATCAGGTTCCTTCTGTCTTGCTCGCCTCCGTCATGAGCTAAGATCGCCGTGCTCGTGATATATTCTCTTAGCATTCCTTACATTTCTCGCTATGGAAGGAAATAGGCTTACAATACTGCAAGAGGGAGATGGAAAGGAAGGACGTACAGAGCAGCGTTACTTCATTGGAAGGTTGAGGTGCGGCAGTTCACCACAGGCAGAAATCCACGTACTCTTCGGTGTTTTCTCCCCAAAAGGCTGGTCAAGTATCGCCGATTGGCCTGTCTAGGATTTTTTTTTCGTATTATAACACACTACACTTTGTCATTGGTCTTAATTCAGCTTAGTTTTCATATTAGTGTGTGTTGCGCAATCTTTTCGATTGTAGCACTAACGCTAACGAGGATAGACATGCACACACACACACACACACACACACACACACACACACACACACACACACACACACACACACACACACACACACACACACAACGTAATCAAAACTATGCCTAAAAGGGGTTAGTTTTTATGACACGTGTTTGGTGAGCGAAGACAAACAAATGAAGTGTGTGTGTGTGTGTGTGTGTGTGTGTGTGTGTGTGTGTGTGTGTGTGTGTGTGTGTGTGTGCTTTGCGCTTTGTTGTAGCACGGAGAGGCTCTGTGTCACCCGCCTCGTTTGTCCGACATTAAATCTAGTCCCGCATGGTAACGACTGCCTCTCCTCTTCCTCCTCCTCCTCCTCCTCCTCCTCCTCCTCCTCCTCCTCCTCGTCGTCGTCCCGGAACTGAGCCACCACGAGTCACGAGTCACTGTTATTCATTTCACACGAAAGCATAAAAGACAAAGAACAAACTAGGAGAGAATAAAACTGAAGCACTCGAAACAGCATCCCCACAGCAGCTGCGTCAGTTAGCACTAGCGGGAAGCATTCGTCCACTTCGCTTTCAACACACACCAGCAGACAGCGCTGCCGGATGCTGCAGGTGGAATGTCGGGAATACTTGGCATGATTTCCTTTAAGGATTAATGTTCGTACATGTGATGAATGCATGGCCACATCATTTCCAGTAAATTGTTTGTTGTACACAGAAGTGACGAGGAGGAGGGGCACAGCTACATCCACTGACCTATTGTGGCACAGCAACATGGATTCACTCATTGTGCAACGGAATGCGCAGGTGTGTAGCGACCAAGACAGTGCAGAAGAACACGAAATGTAACGCAAACACACGCAGTACATGCAGTACACTATGACAAGTAATTACACACACACACACACACACACACACACACACACACACACACACACACACACGAGCGCCTTGATGTGTGTTGTGGTAATCAGTTAGCCTAATAACGCTGCTCTCTCGAGGCAACTCAAGGCAGAGGGTTCATCTTGCTCCAGTCAAGGAGAAGAGACAGGCGGATCTTGGTAGCAGGGGAGGGTAATCCCCACACAGCGAGATCCCCTAGTACCTCTTGTCTGCCTCCCGCCCTCCACTCTTCATCCTCATCCCTGAATATCAATTACTGGGGCAGCTCATCAAACGCAGCGGCACACTCACTAACTACCTGTTTGATATCTCAAGCTGATTTATCAATGATTGGCGCGAAATATACACATGCCTACATGCCTATATTGTGCTGCTGTAACTGACATTAACATGAAGCATCAAACTTCAGCAACATCAGCCAAATGTACAACATAAACCTCACAAAACATTCTTTGACAAGTGGGAGGTTACTTCGTGGCCTTAAATCAGCACGTGTCGAGGTTGACTGTACTCGTAGAAGGTGTGGCAGGATTTTGGTGCGGCGTGGGGCTACTCATAAGAACACAAGATAAAATAAGGGAAGCTGCAAGAAGTCTACAAACACACAGATGGTAGTACCTGTATCAAACACATCTACTTATTTCCACCTACCATCCTCATCTTTAAGTTTCGTCTTAATTAATGCCACCGAATGATCCGGTACTAACAATTCGATTATTAGTGGAGTCTATTCCATTCATTTATCACTATCTCGAGAACCATTTCCTTCCTATATCTCTCTTTTTTAATCAAGCCTTGCTCTTCGCGTTGTGAACGGTTCTCTTGTCGGCACGGAGAGAAAGGAACCTCGAATTGTTTGTAAGATGCCACACAAGAACGCAGAGACGGATAGAAAGTTGCAGTGCAGTATATAAAAAAAAAAATAAGTCACACAGTCTCGCTAACTCGCCCACTCGTTTTGCGGCGCCGCTGTTCTTTACCGAGCACACCCCAAGCCCACCTTGCCAGGAAGAGGAAGAGGAGGTGGAGGAGGAAGAGGAGGAGGAGGAGGAGGAGGAGGAGGAAGATGCATTTGTTTTGTGTAAGTATACCGAGAAGAGAAAAGGTTAAGACCTGCTGCTTGCATCGGGAAGTTGTTGCTAATTGTAAAGCGCTTAATTATATATTTTAAGTGCCGCAGGAGAGAGAAGGAGGAGGAGGAAAAAGTAAAGGAAGAAGATGCAGGAGGAAAGAAAAGAGACTTTTATGTTGTAAGGACAGCCACATCAGCTTCACAGCTGACCGGCCCTACACACACGAAAATGCCAACAGGATGATGATAACGATAATATTACGAGTTAACTTTTTATTCAATGAAATTAATAAAACTGAACGAAATTGTACACTTGAAACACTATTATGATTACTACAGTGAGGCCGTACGAGAAAGGAAGACGTGCATTCAACAACTTCACAAGCGCAGTAGCCAGACAACGGGGAGAGTCACACAGCCTCCTTAAGATTCAAAGGGCTTAGCATATTTCAGTGAAACACCACCTACTTAGTACTGGCCAGAGAAGAAGAAGAAAGGACAAAAATGATCAAGCGCAGCAGATCAAAATAAAGAAATAACGAGACACTCTTTCCTTGGACCACGGCACGGTGACACACAATGTACAGAAAAGAGAAGTGAGGAAAATAGCAAAGAAAAAATGCATGAGGTTACAGAGGCGCCGACCAA
>NC_059304.1:16278485-16290985 GCF_017591435.1 Portunus trituberculatus
CTCAAATACTGGGACACCGAATTTCAAAGGCAGTCTCTCTCTCTCTCTCTCTCTCCCTAAAATCACCTCGAGGATTTGCCTCCATAACTCGGTTTTCCTTTACCTCCTCCTCCTCCCCTGATTCTAGTCAAGTCACCTCTCACCCAGAAAATCTTCCCTTCCTCTTCCTCCTCGACTCAAGACGGAGGGAGATGCACGACCGCCGATTGACTCAGGCAAAGACAAACTGCGGCCATTGATATCACTAGTGTGTGTATGTGTGTGTGTGTGTGTGTGTGTGTGTGTGTGTGTGTGTGTGTGTGTGTGTGTGTGTGTGTGTGTTAAGGAATGGACCACACACACACACACACACACCTAAAATGACTATCACCTGATCCTCAGCACAAAACACACATAGGCGAGCTTTTCAAAATTTGTTAACCCCAAATTTATATGCAGATTTTGGCGCTAAATCGTTAACCAATTGCGATATTTTATTGTGCAGCGAAGTTTCATCGGCTGGGGAGAGGGAGGAGGGAGAGGATAAATCAGGAGGGCGAGAGGGGGAAACAGCGAGAGGGAAGAGGGGAGAGGGCAGGGCAAAGAGGAATGGTATGCAGGTGCTGGGAGAGAGGAAGGGACAGAATAACAGTGTGTGGGCAGCGTATGAAAGGCGGAGAGAGAGAGAGAGAGAGAGAGAGAGAGAGAGAGAGAGAGGTGGGGGCTTGGGTAGGGGGAGAGGATGTGGTGAGGAAGGGAGTGAGGAGCGATAGAGAGAAAGGGGGGGGAGAGGCAGTAGATAGGCCTGGGGAGGAGAGGGAGGGGTGGGGATGGAAGGGAGGGAGGAGGTGCCTGGACGACTGGTCAGCAATATCACAATGTGGATAACCAAAAATTAGTAGCTTGTGTAATGGTGGGGTTACGTGTGTGTGTGTGTGTGTGTGTGTGTGTGTGTGTGTGTGTGTGTTCTCATACCATACATAAATGAGATCATTCACGTGATGTGTTTTATCATCCGTCCCCATCACACGGTCACCCGCTCCTCCCCGCCAATTAACCCAGCCCCACACATCCCGCCCACGCACCTCGCCTGACCATTCTTGCCGCTACCACCACCATTACTGGCTACCTTACACACCGTCATAAATGGACCCATGCTCAGACACACTTTGCTCTCCTGCTACTACTAATTTCAAAGGCTACAGAGATGATTAGCTTGGTCCTCAAGAGTGTTCTTCTGTTCATAATGTAAAAACATTGTTAATCTGTCACTGGAACAGTAAAAAAAAAAAAAAAAAGCAAAAAAAAAATCTCAAGCACTGGTGTCATCTTGAAAAGTAATGGCGGTGTGGCGAGAAGTGTTTCTGAACATGGTCCCAGACACTCACTAATACTTGCATCTGATAACTCACCTCATGCTGCTCACCGCGTTCCCTGCTACTGACAAGACCGCGCCTTTGGTCCACTCGCGGGACAAACACCGTCCGCTTCGTAGTTGTGTCACACGCCCACCCTCACCTACGGTACGCCGCGCCGCTATGCTCCCGAAGGTGCTCACTGCTCAGTCACTGTCACTCATCCGGCCCTTTAATTCCGCCTGGTAACTCTGTCCCTAGAGAAGGTCTGGCTCGCTGATTGGTTTATACATTCCGTTTTCTTTGAAATCTCGGCAACAAATTGACTCTGCTCTTACCAAAAGCCAAATTTAGTAATAAATTACCACAAGGATATTCTGACCTTCACAACCTGATGTCTCATATGTAAAGTTAAAACGGGAGGAGATAATTTACGTGCATCACAGTTTAAAGAACACGAAAACACTGAGGCCAGAGGACGCCAGCATCCGTTAGTGGCAGTGTTACCATACTCGCATGTCCTCTCTGTCACTGACGCTGAATGTTGAGGTGACCTAATGGCTGATTTACTAGGTAACTGAGAAAAGCGTGCATATTGAAATTGAGTGAAGCCTTATTTACTCTTCTAACCAGCCCGTCACCCCTTCCTGCACCGTCGCAAAAACTCCCCAGCCCTTCCTCTTGCCCTCACAGCTCCACTAGTCTCTCCAGCCAACCTATCTCCATGTATAGGGGTAATAATGTCAACTCAAATCTCTTCCCCCCTCTCTCTCTCTCTCTCTCTCTCTCTCTCCACACCGCTGTCTGGCTTGGAGGTGGTGCATTCATTGCTTCACCGCCCTTCTGCCTTGCGTCATTCCCATGATCCAAATATACATTGTTTCCCTGCTCGAATGATCGACGCGTGGTACCAGTAATACTGTTAGAGGCCTCCGAGTTAAAATGCTGCTATGAATTTGCCACAAACAGCATCACTTAATAGACAAAATGGGACGACCTACCCACACGACCACGCAGGAATCCCTCACTAATAGAGGCACACTTAACACCTGACGGGTCATTGGCATGGTATCAGCTCTGCCAGGGACTTGGTGCAGCTTGGACTTGATTCCCGAGACAAGTGTGGCCCTCTTGTCTCACTTTGATCTCCTTTGCACTAAGACCCGCATGGCTAAATGGATTGGTGCCACATTCCAACAGTGGAAGTTATCGCATTTTCAAAGGTGTTTTATGATTTTGGTGATAATTCAACTAGAATTCTGCCTCGTCATTTAGAAAGATACCCATAGGAATCTGAGTAATCATTTCTATAGCCTTCGAAAAATTTGTCCTTATAAAAACAAAAAATTAAAAAATCTATGGCTATAACATCGAGACAAAGTGGCCTCCTTTGTTTTTCCTTCCCTCCCATCCTTCCACCACGTCCAAGGGAGACTCAACAAGGTGCCTCCTCCTCCTCGCCTCCGTGGCCTTAAATTAATAGTGTTATTCCCACACACTCTCCCGCCTCCCCTCTTTACAGGCTGGTACCAATTTACAGACCTTTTTGTAACTTTTCTTCCTTGACTCCAGAATCTAACCAGAGCTGCTCGAAACCTCTGACCTGCATGTCCCTGCTGAGGTCACGACGGTGTGTGTGTGTGTGTGTGTGTGTGTGTGTGTGTGTGTGTAAATGAGAGGTGGTTTACATGAGGGAATGAAGCAGCATCTCCTGCATCGATCACACACACACACACACACACACACACACACCACGGGGACCTGATGCTTGAATAGCCCTGGTGATCAAGGCTCATGTGGAGGCTTGTAGGTGTGTGTGAGTGTGTATGAGTGTGTTGGTGTGTGGAGGGAGAGGCACCGCCATGCTCGGCTCCTTCTGCCGCGGCCCGATCGAGTAATTAGCCAGCGGGGGTTAATAACGACCACTGAATAGGATGTGCCCTTCCTCACCCTGGGCCGGAATATTGGCTCCGCTGCGCCCCTCGAGCTACGCCAGGCAAGGGGAAGGCGAGGAGAGGGTGAGGGCGGCGCTGAAAATGACACCCCCCTTCGGAATTATCAGTAACTCTCTTGTTCTCGTGTTTACTTAGTTCTAATTGTTCATCTGTGTCTGTATTCGTATATCGCATCAGCTTCTCTTTCTATCCGTCAGTTTGCCTTAGTTACTGGTGATCTATCTATTTGTCACTTTTGTATTTGTATTCATCTACTGCATCGAGTTGCATGTCTGTGTATTTGTCTATTTGCAATTTATATATCCGTACGCATCTCTATTTCATTTTACCCACTTTACCTATTTCTTCATATATCTCTCTATATCTATAGTTATCTACATGTATATATGAGAACCTCTTTTTTCTTTCGTCTCAAAACACACACACACACACACACACACACACACACACACACACATACCTGCAGCAGGGAGGGATGGAGAAAGGGGGACAGGTAGGTGGCGTCGCTATCTGAACCATAAATCACCTTATTTATTCGCTGCGTCAACTCGGCTCTCGTCGTTTATAATACACTTTTACTTCAAATGCAAAAATATGTGATAACCAACGCGCGCCAACACACACACACACACACACACAGGAAATAATGAGAGGAATGAACGCGGGAGAGAAGAGGGGGGCTGCACGAGGGCGGAAAGAGATGGAAGTAATGCTGAGAGGAATGAGGAAGGTAAGGGAAGGGTGGTAATGGCCTATAGAGGGAGATCAGCTATAGTGGTTCCTTTGCCTGGCTGAGGGAGAGAGTGGCCCGTAGCATTCAGGCACTTGGGGGTTACGTGGGCGTGAGGCAATCTAGGCATACCTGGAGCTAATCAATGATGCTCACAAACATGGTATTCTTTTATTTATTGTACATTATTGTTTCTTTCTGTTCTCATTCCTTCCACATTGGCATGCTCTGTTACACTTTGCTTCAATCTGTTCCACCCTAACCCACCCCACTCCTCTCTGTCCGTCGCCAAGAGAACCCTCACATATCCCAATTCATCACCCACATTACCTACATATTCCAGCCTTCCTTTAATTACGGACCGCCCCGTTTACTACACACGGTGGCAGAGAATCGACGGCTGGCGACAGGACATATGCACTTCCTGACGAAGAGGTAGAAGGCACGACAACCCGGATGAAAAGCAAGGAGGCGTGAGGACAGGTGAGGCGGCGGGGAATACTTTAATAGCGTGCCAGCTATAATAAGGAACTTTTTCCTTTTAACAGCGGGTGTGTTGCAAAGGAGTGAAGGAGCGCTAATAAGATGAAGGATGCTTGCGAAGTGTGTAGTGAGTGCTAAGTGGAAGAGAGAGAGAGAGAGAGAGAGAGAGAGAGAGAGAGAGAGAGAGAGAGAGAGAGAGAGAGAGAGAGAGAGAACATTGACAAAGACCAATAAACAGATTCCACACTCACCCACACACACAACCACCCACCCACGCCCACACCCACAGACAGACAGACAGACAGACAGAGACAGAGGATGCTGCCACTTAGCCCACCGTCGTCTCTCTGCTCCGCCTTTGTCATCCTCTCCACGATTGCTCCTAAAATTTAAACTCCTTATTGTTACACATTTTTCTCCCGAGAGGTGTTGTGAATAGCCATTGTTTCCCGGCACAAGGGGATGCTTTTATCACATTCCACGCCGGGCAGTGCGTGGCCCGAGCCTTCTCCCGGCCCTCACTGAGACGCATTTACTGTACTTCCACATACTGTAACTACGTACATGGTCTTGGCCCAATGGAACGAAGCGCTCTGAGCTCTCCTTGTTAACCCCTTCAATACTGGGAATTTGTGAACGATTAGACCATATTATTGACATCAGGAAGGGTTTATGGAGGTCAGAAGATTAATGAGCAGTCTTCCCTATTTTAATCCCCCCGCGTAAGTTTTTGAAGCTGTATAAAATCACTACCTAACCTAACCAGAATGAATATGGGAGCACGTCATGGTACTGAAGGGGTTAAAACATCGCTAGAGAGCCTAGTGAAGCCTTCGTGAAGGGATAGTTTCAGCACGATTGCCTTCAAATACTTTAGGCATTGAAAGAAGTGCATGGATCATGTGGTGCAGAAGGAAGCTAAATATAGATAGCAATACACACATACCACCAGCCCCCACGAGTCAGGCGCATCAGGGCAGGGTAGGCGTAAGGGTGTGTGGGCAGCTCCCTTGGGTCACTTGGGCGGCAGCGGCATGAATACATGATACATTAGATAATAGTTATTCATGTAGTGGGCACGGCAAATCACTGCCTCCCGTATTCCTCCCACAGGTTACGCCGCCTCATAGCGACTAACTTCACAACGATACAGAAGACTTCGTGGCTTTCTACGATGCTTTCATTATTCTAGTGATTGTTTAGCAAGAATTATGTATCGTCAATGGGAAAAAAACATCCATGATGCCCTAAATAATTACTACTACTACTTCTACTACTACTACTACTACTACTACTACTACTACTATTATATATACTACTACTACTACTACTACTACTACTACTACTACTACTACTACTACTACTACTACTACTACTACTACTACTACTACTACTACTACTACTGCTACTACTACTACTACTACTACTACTACTACTACTACTACTACTACTACTGCTACTACTACTACTACTACTACTACTACTACTACTACTACTACTACTACTACTGCCACCACCACCTCCACCACACAAGCAACCACTGCAAGAATCACATCAGAAGGTAGTCAAGACCTGAACAAGAGATCTGTATGAAATAAGAGTGTTTCATGGAGGGACTGCCACGTGTCGGGCTGGTGGCTTCTTGCAGCTTCCTCTATTTTTCTATGGTCTTATCTATCGGCTGAGGTCCCGCTGCTCCAGTCAAGTGCAAAGGTTACCTACAGAACTCGCCGAGGAAGAAAATAGTTCAATGTATGGATACAAAAAAATATTCCTATTCACTAGTCTTATAATGATGTTCAGTGACTTGAAAAAAAGATCCTTTCCCCTCCTCTTCCTCCTACTCCTCCTCTTACTCATCCTTCTCCTCCAGTCACTACTCCCTACTTTTCCCTTCTCCTCCTACTTTTCCTCCTCCTCTTGCTACTCCATCCTTCCCCTCTCTTGCTACTCCTCCTCCTCCTTCCCCCTTTTCTTCTTTTCTATAGCGGTAACACTAATGGGGCGGGACAAAAGGACAAAATACATGCACTATACATTATAAACCTCAAGAAATCCCTGAAAGTCGTGGTCTGGCGTCCCATGAAGGGGAGACACGTAGGGAACAATGGAGTTGGATGGAGACGCTAGGAGTTTCATTATAATTCTTTTATGTAAGTTTTAAAAACTGTGTAAGGTGTGCAAAAATATAACGATGGGTAGAGTTTGCTACTGAATAGTAAATATATAAGAATGTAAGTAAGGTTGAGGTTTAAAAAGTGTGTAAAGTGTGCAAATATATAACGATGGGTAGAGTTTGCCAGTGAATAGTAAATAAATAAGAATGTTAGCAAGGTTGAGGGCCGGTTTAAAATCAGGTTACATTATTAGACCAGGTAATGTAGTATTATCAACTGGATTTCCCTCCTTCCACTCTGAAGCAATGAAGAAAACTGGTTCTTATGAGGAAGTGCTTCAAATGTTACAGCTTATAATACATCAAAAGCTGTCACGAGATGAGCTGTTCAGTCATTCGCATCTAAAGACTTCGAACTAAGACTCGAACAGACGGTAACGGAACGGAACAAAATGGGAAAGTAAGCTCAAGTAAATGAAACGGCGATCTGAACGAAGGTTACTGGGAGGGCGCCAGGAGGTGAAGGGAGGACAGTTTGACGCTGTGGAGTTTCATATACCAGGCCAAGGCAAGGAAGAAGGAAGGAAGGCATGTACGCACTTGTAATTAATCTTATCGCCTCGCCCCTCCTTCACTGGCGGCGGGCTCCCTTGGCTGGATTATACGCAGATAGATCGATGAAATGCGATGGGTAGCTAGGTAGATAGATGGGGGGAGAGAGAGAGAGAGAGAGAGAGAGAGAGAGAGAGAGAGAGAGATTTTATTCATATATTACGCTTTAGCGTCAGACAAGCATATACAGTTGGTGTGTGTGTGTGTGTGTGTGAGAGAGAGAGAGAGAGAGAGAGAGAGAGAGAGAGAGAGAGAGAGAACCAGACAGGCATGCAGATAAACACATGGATGTAGGAATAACAGAAAAAAATAGACAAAGACAGAAGAGATAACCTAGAAACACACACACACACACACACACACACACGCACGCACTGTTACCGGCTGTCCTATGCCCTAACCTCCTATTCCTTAGCTTCTTTTCTTTATTTCTATATTTTATCTTTGCTAAACATCCAGACACACACTCTCTCTCTCTCTCTCTCTCTCTCTCTCTCTCTCTCTCTCTCTCTCTCTCTCTCTCTCCCTTCACCTTCTCCTCCTTCTGTGGAGTTGGAAACGCGGCTTATTTTTGGATTACCGATGTGTTTCCTGAACCCGAGTGACTTTATGGCCAATTGTGGTGTGTGTGTATGAAATATACCACACACACACACACACACACACACACACACACACACACACACACACACACACACACACACACACAGATAGATACAATGTTTGATTGCTTAATGGAATGAGTGAGTGAATGACCGACTCTTTGACTGACAGACTGGCAAATAGCTCGATCGATAGACAAATAGACAGACGGATAGATAAGTAAGTAGGTGGGTAGGTAGATAAATGAATACATAGATATATACAAGGAAAAGAAAATATATGAGCAGAGAGAGAGAGAGAGAGAGAGAGAGAGAGAGAGAGAGTGGGTGAGGTGCGTGTCGTGTATGGAACCTGCGTTTATTCCTCACATCACCAGGGCCGCCATCGTGTAAGGGGAGGAAGACTGTGTGCAGTGATCCAGCCAGATATAAACACAGTAATGCGGGACTTGCATGACTGCCCCTAATACTTGCCACTCTATTTTTCAGATGTTTGTAAATTACGACGTATTATCTAAATATACAAAACTCTCTGAAGGGAAGAAGATTTCCTCAAGACGGCCCTAGGGATACTACGCAGGGCAAGGTGTGGGGTAGGAGGGGAGGAGGGGAGGCATGGATTATGCAGGGTACGTGGGTGGCAGGGATTGACGTCACGTGGACCAGAATGCACTGCGGTGTTACTCTTGCGTGACGGGGAAAGTGAGGCGGCACAGGCAGACGAATGGTAGTGATGTATTGAAGAATTCATGATGAGTAGTACTAAAGACAGACAGATGAGGGATATACTGACGAGACCGATGTACAGTCACGGTCACGGTCACAAGTACCAGTAAAGGCAGACAAGTGGTGAGTTTATTGATGTGCACAGTGACGGTGGGAAATAAAGTGTGTGCAGTTACCTTCCATGTGTTTTACTGACGATCTTTCGAGTAGAAGTGTTATAATGGAGCCGCTAGCGGAGAGAGAGAGAGAGAGAGAGAGAGAGAGAGAGAGAGAGAGAGAGAGAGAGAGAGAGAAAGGAGGAGAAGGAGAATCATAATCCTAGATGGACGCTGAGGATTCCTACACATAACGTAACCCTAAATAATGATAGCTTGGAACAATAGCCAACGCAGCATTACAGTCAAGCCTATTGTTCCTTAAAATCAAGTATCTATTTGCCAATATCACATTTTTTATCACTGTTAGCATTGTTTTATTTCACCACCACCTTCCCTCTGTGTGTGTGTGTGTGTGTGTGTGTGTGTGTGTGTGTGTGTGTGTGTGTGTGTGTGTGTGTGTGTGTATATATATATATATATATATATATATATATATATATATATATATATATATGTATGTAGTTATGTATATATGAGAAGGTGTCTCTTTGGCTGCAAGGATCCTGTTTTGAAAAGTTCTTTCTCATAAGAGCTATTTTCAAAAAGAACATAAATGACTAGTCGAGTTTTGACCATCAATAATGGCTTTACAGTGGGGCGATGGGACCTGGAGTGTGAATAGTGAGTGTGATGCCTTGTCTATGAGATTACCGGCCTGGTATATAGACAGATAGAAAACTGAACAGTACTGAACGAGTTTTAAACAAGCAAGTATAGAAGAAGCGTAGAGACTTGTGCAGCGACACAACAATCTTTAAGTCATTATGTGTTTCATAATGGTGTCGTTATGTTGCACCATACGTAAAATTTAGCTTGTAAGATAAATAAGTGAGGCCTCGCTGTGACCTTGTTCTGGCCGGCAGCGGAACAAGCAGCGAGGCGGCGGGACGGGGCGGTGAGATTCCATAATACTCTAACTAACCAGACCCTCGTGAAGCAGAGCAGTAATATGCGACCCGATGACAGCAGCCCACTCCCTCCTCCACCCCACACCGCCCGTTTGTTATCTCCCTAACACACACACACACACACACACACACACACACACACACACACACACACACCAATAATGCAAATTTCAAGCCACCCAAACCCAGAACTATTTCAAAGTAAATAGAGACGCAGTGGTGCATTCTCGCACTTTCCAAGACGAATTACTTAGCGAGAGCAACACACAGAGGAAATGAATGACCTTGCGTATGCCATCTCGATTAAATGCATTTCAACTTGCATAATGAACAACATTCGCTAATGGAGTTATCACGTAATTATTAAAGGAAAACAATTATTTGTCGTAACACTACCTTGGCAATTAATATTCTTGATTATCAAAGTGAGCGCCAAACAAACAGGTGATACGTTGCCTGTCACGATAAGAGAACCAGTGATACAAACATTCGCTGTACTTTTTCCTAAAGCTTTATCTAATTAACATAAGTAGAGTTAGATCTCGTATACTCTTTACATACAGGGAGGAAGCACAACAATTATTCCACGCACATCAGTGGCAGAGAGTTAAGTGGCAAGATGGATTGTGCTCGGCTGCTCCTGGTGGTGGTGGTGGTGGTGGTGATTGACGCCGAGGATGGAATGAAGTGATCGTGTGTGCTAACAAGATTATGAAGGCAGAGTGATTATACCGCTGCGTATGTGAGAGAGAGAGAGAGAGAGAGAGAGAGAGAGAGAGAGAGAGAGAGAGAGATCTTTGAGCATGTAGGATAGTGGGACAGTTTCCAGTATTTCACACTAGATAATGAAAATAAAAGAAAATAAGGGAAAAAAGTAGAAACATGAAGTAAAGAAGTAATGGAGGAAGGAAGGAAGGAAGGAAGGGAGAAAAATGAAAGGTATGAGTCTAGGAAAGGAGGGAAGGAAGGAAGGAAGGAGGGAATGACGAGCCGTGAGTTGGTTCGTTGGTTCGGTTCGTGATCAAGTAGTAGAAGTTGTTGAGGTTCCCGTCTCTATCAAGGCAACTGGTGATTGAAGGAGACAAACAAAGACAAATCGATGCAAACTACGCCCTGATTTCCCAAACGGGTAAATATTCACTTTTTTCTTGTCTTCTTCTTACAGTTGAAAAAATATGAGAAGAAAATAAGTTGATTCTTGTAACTACTCCGCAACGTGTATGAGAAGTATATGTACCTCTCTCTCTCTCTCTCTCTCTCTCTCTCTCTCTCTCTCTCTCTCTCTCTCTCTCTCTCTCTCTCTCTCTCTAATGGTCACTGTTGAGTTCCTTCAATTTAGCCAGAGAGCAATAAAATCCAGATAGCTATTTAAGATCACCAAAGAAGATTACAGACCTGCCATGAGAGAGAGAGAGAGAGAGAGAGAGAGAGAGAGAGAGAGAGAGAGAGAGAGAGAGAGAGAGAAGAAGAAGAAGAAGAAGAAGAAGAAGAAGAAGAAGAAGAAGAAGAAGAAGAATAAGAAGAAGAAGAAGAATAAGAAGAAGAAGAAGAAGAAGAAGAAGACATCCCGGGCAGTGTTCGGAGCGGTGTTGTCACCACCACCAAGGTTCGACAGATGGCTCAGGAAATGTTTCAAATTGAGAAGGGCAAACTTTTTTAATTTGGTGTTCGCGACGGTTGGACCTATCAGAGAGAGAGAGAGAGAGAGAGAGAGAGAGAGAGAGAATTAATGTTGCTTTTTCTGTGGTAAAACTCTTGTGAGCAGTTAGTTTTACATTCCAGCAGAGTTTCCTTCATCTTTTTCACCTCCTTCAAATTCTTCCTCTTTCAAATACTTTTACTAATATTTTCTTACTTCTCTTACTGTCTCTTTTGTTATTATTCATTCTTTTTTTTCCATTCCTCTTTCTTTCCTTTCTTCTTTATGTTACGAGTATCATTGTTCATTCCACACTTCCTTTTCGCCATCAGTTATAGTCAATATCTTGTGTCACATATTTACTAGGAACGAAGAACAATTATGGACGCGTTTTTTCCATTGAAGAAGCTCAAGAGTGCGAAGTATCATTACTGCGTGACCCCTAGTGGCATCTTGATAGACCAGCGAGACTCCTCATAACAGCAGGCCAAATAACCCGCTTTTCACTTTGGATTTTCCTACTTTCTTGAATTTATATCATGTAGCTTTTATTTGTATTTTCATAATGGAGTGTCTGCCTGATGTGTCCTCTTTCTTCTCGTATGGGAGCCACAGTCATGACGGGCAATAATTTACTAGTAACGTGGCGCACTTCTACTTTAAATGTCTCAGCCCGCTGGAGTGACGACACCAAAACATGCAAATGCCTCTCTCCATTTACAGTCCCTCTGGCGCTTTTGTCTCCTGGCACACTGGAGGGAACAATTCGCTTGCCTTTTCCCTTCCTTTACTGGCCTGTGTGTATCTGTGTAAATCTTGAAAACGGAGTGATGTAGATGCGAGGGTCACCAGGTGTGTCTGGCTAAGAAAGGTCCCCATCACCACTACCACCACCACCACCACCATCCTGCCTCCATCGCTCTTCGCCCTCTCATGCTGTGGCCCAAAGCTACTTCATTCGAGCACCTGACAGCCCCCTCGCACCGCCCCTCACCTTTTCTAACGACTGCAGTGCTACGGAATTTCAAAGCTACGTCATTTCTTTTTTGAAAACACGCGACGCTGCACCTTCAGTGTGAAGTGGCCTGTGTGCGCGTTGCTCGTTACTCTGTGAGCTGCTATCCTGCCGCCACCAGCACCACCACCACAGCTTTATATCACTCCTGGCCAAACAGAGCAGTCAACCTTTCATTCCTTTACCACTTTTTACCCCTTAACTTGATAGACGGAATCTGAG
>NC_059304.1:16295985-16355985 GCF_017591435.1 Portunus trituberculatus
TGTTTTCCTTGTTTTTGACTGCCTTAGCCCAGAGCTACTCTTACATTAAAAAGGGTATAAAATAAGTTACATTGTGTGTCATTATTAAAAGTGACGGAACAACGGATGATTGTAACTAAAACCTAAGTGAGGATAAAGATTAAAATGACTCATAGATATGCATTATTCATAAATTTATGTTTCGCTGCATAGATTCACCCAGATAGCAAGAGATGGAAAAGGAGTCTCACTTTCTTTTCAAAGTAATGGATTATGCATCAATTTGAGTGTCCTAACCTACACAGGCTTAAGTCTCTCTCTCTCTCTCTCTCTCTCTCTCTCTCTCTCTCTCTCTCTCTCTCTCTCTCTGAGCGGCATGTGACCCCATTGATATATCACATTAAGCCAGTGATTCAGTCAGTCTCTGTTAGGTCAAGTCGAAGGAATGGCGGAGAACGATCACTAGTTGAGGTCACCAGTACCAGTCACTCAGATAAGAAACAAAATCGGTGATTTTTCCTCATTGTTGTTATTATTGTTGTATTAGCAGCAACAGCAGCAGAAACAGTACGATGGTGGTAGTAGTAGTAGTAGTAGTAGTAGTAGTAGTAGTAGTAGTAGTAGTAGTAGTAGTAGTAGCAGTAGCAGTAGTAGCAGTAGCAGTAGTAGTAGTTGTTGTTGTAGAAGGAGGAGTGATGGTGATATCTGACGCACGACGAGGTATAAGGGAATACTGAGGGGGACACCGCTGTGCCTCCTCTATTTTCTTCCCAATAAGATGACGTGGCCACTGAGGCGAGAGGCGTGCCAAGCCGGGCACTGCAGGCATCAATGCGTAAAAGCACGTGTAGATGGCGGGGAGTGTGTATGGGTGCTCGTGTGTTGGGGAGCGTGCTACATGGATGGAAACTGTGTGTGTGTGTGTGTGTGTGTGTGTGTGTGTGTGTGTGTGTGTGTGTGTGTGTCAGTGTGTGTGTATTTTTCTTGATCACTAATCTCTGGCAAGACTATTAGTTACATTGTATTTTGATCTTTCGATTATAATAAAAAACATTAATAATAAAACATTAATGATAATAATAATAATAATAATAATTATTATTATTATTATTATATCATTATTATTATTATTATTATTATCATTATGATAATAATAATAATATTATTAATAATAATAGTAATAATAATAATAATAATAATATTAATGATGATAACAATAATAATAATAATAATAATAATAATAATAATAATAATAATAATAATAATAATAATAATAATAATAATAATAATAATAATAATAATAATAATAATAATAATAATAATAATAATAATAATAATAAAAATAATAATAATAATAACAAACACGAGAATTTTCCCTTCTTGCCTTATACCTTACTATATATCAGTAACTAATCTGTGCAGACACAAACAAGCCTTAGTTTGTACTCACCAGGACACGACCACTGCTGCCGCCGTAGTATTGGAGTGTATGTAGGTTGCGGGGCGCGGGGCGTCGGTGGTGCCTGGTGAGGGGCTGTGTGGCGCGCGTCAGTGGCTGGCTCCCGTCGTGCCCGTCTCAACCCGAGAGCTCCTACTGTCCCGCCTGAAGCTGGAAGCTGCCGCCAGTGTGGACTGAGGCTGGTATTATTTCTCTTATATAGTCACCTGTTGCTAAGGTTGCCACGTCTCGCTTCATTCTCTACAGTGGGAAAAGTTTGGGTCACTTTCTTCGTGGAGGGTGTGCGAGTAGTGTGGTAATGATGCATCCACGCAGCGGCAGGAGGGTGAAAGAGGTCTCTCTCGTCTTGCCGCCGAGCACCAGGTGCCGTGGTGAGCGCTGCCTGCACCCAGCAGTATGTATCTACAGGCGCAGGACGGAGGGAGGAGGTGGCGCGGTTGGCGCCACAGCTGGCCGATGATGGTGGTGGTGGCGGCGTTATCTTCTGACTTGTCGCCGTCTCCTGGGTGTTGTGTCGGCCATGGGTTTGGTGATGGCTTGTGTGACGTGTAAGTCTCGCTTGTCAGAGAGGAGTTAGTGGTGCAGTGTTATTATGTGTGACTGTTAGTCCGCTCTGCACTCTCTTTCTCCGCTGTCCACCCCTTCTCGTGGTGGTGGATATCCTCCCTTCCTGCCGTATTTGCTCTCCCTCAGTCCGCTCCTCTGCTTTCCTGACCGATCACTGCCATCTGGATCAAGAAACTGTTTCAGTGTGACAAAGACTATTGGTACAGACAACAATTATTTAGTATGATTTATTCATATACTTCGCCATAAACAACATAGACCCTTGCATGCCCATCCTACCTCCGCTCCCCATCCATGTCATGTAGCAAACAATGGCGGTGTCATCTTTGAAAAATCCTTTAACTAATGAGAGAGAGAGAGAGAGAGAGAGAGAGAGAGAGAGAGAGAGAGAATTGCTTAATCATACAGCTGCTTCCGGAGAACTAATATTTTTTTCCCTGCGAACTTTTGCATGACTACGCTTCATGAGGACCACCCTCAGCAAATTTATGAAACAGTTGCCTCTCACTAGCATATCATAATAAACAGCATTTCCTTATTTATATGACCTTGACAGTAAAGTAGTGAACATTACCACCCTTACAGCGATGATTGGAGGAAGACAGTGAGAGGAGCACGGCAACCTCAAAAAACGCACTTCTCACAGTTCACCGCCCCCTCCCACCCAGACACAGTATACACACAGGGACCCTAAGCAAAGGTAGGCATGGTTCCCCCCTCACCTTTTATTCTAGAGATACACCGATTTTGAAATTCTGGACCAATACCGGTGTTTAAATTAACTATTTGGCCGATAGCCGATGTTTTTTTTTAATAGTGGGGACTGAAGGGGGGCCCTGTTTTTTTATACATCCATAGAGAACCCCGAGACACATTTAATAGGATAATCATTCTACTAACATTTTAGCAAATGGATTTTAATCAAAAACATACATAATGTGTGCAAATAATAAAACCTCTATTAACCACAAGTGTATGAGTTTTATGGGGCCCACAAAAACTTGGGGCCCATAGGCAACCGCCTAATGTTGCCTAATGGTAAGTCTGCCATTGTACACACACACACACACACACACTCACACACTTAACATTGAGCACACAGCACCCAGCATCCTGTTGGTGGACTAAAAGTATTAAATCCCAGATCAAGTCGCCTCTAAGTAGCAGGACCCACCATCAGTTTGCAGTGCCTACTAGGGCAAGTGGTGAGGGTGCCAGTGTGGCATGTAGGGGTATGTAGTACACCAGCAGTTGATGGAAGGTAGGCTAGACAGGATGAAGGGCCAGAAAGTGTGATACTGGTAGTGATGAACTGATCACCTTGAAGTTTTTCCATTTAACCTCTATCTTACATATCAGGTGTAATCAAGAGGGTGAATTTTATGGTTCATCATTTTATTAAATTTCATTCATCTTGCACTTCAATATTCTATAATTTTCTTACATCAACTTTAGAGTAATACTCAAAACTTTCAAATTTAAATCAGAACACATGTTTTAAATTCACATTCCATAACTCTTGATCATGCATATTTACTGAAACAAATTTTAACACTAGTTTGAAATTTGTTCTATCATTGCATCATTTGTTCATCCATAACCTTAGCCACCCATTCTGGATGTGCAATATTGATTTTTTCAATTATGCCATTCACTTGGAAACAGAGAGACTGGATCTGCTTGTCCCACTGGGGAAGGACATCACGCGCCTCAAAGTGGAGGATGCCATCAATCTATAAAGGAGAGAGCTTACCTATATCTTACACTTAGTATGTAGTCGTCTCGTATCTTTTTTTTTTTTAACTCTCTTAGAGAAAAATGGCTACAACAAATGTCACTTCTCATTTCTATCCTGGCATTTCTTCCTTGCATGCTTTAATTTTATTTTCCACATACTCACTTTACTACAGAAGGCTTAATGATGCAGTGTGTGTGTGTGTGTGTGTGTGTGTGTGTGTGTGTGTGTGTGTGTGTGTGTGTGTGTGTGTGTGTGTGTGTGTGTGTGTGTGTGTGTGTGTGTGTGTGTGTGTGTGTGTGTGTATGAGGTATTTTGTTTGGGTTCTCTCAAGTGAGGTTACCATTTTGCTGCATATATAGACAGACAGGGAACTATAAATAAGGACTCCTAAGAAACGATGTTTCACTGTCTTCAACATTAATTCCATTTTGTGATGCATGTTTAATAAAGGCCTAACAATTTTCCTTACCTGATCAATGTATCCATTCATGCGTCCCTCAGTAATCATCTGGCTGGCTATTTTCTCAGCCTTTGCCGGAGATATTTGAAGGAGAGCCCCAAGTTCAGAAAATGTTATATTGTTATAAAGTTTGCTGGCTGCCAGCAGGTTGTGTTCTGTAACAGCTCTGTCCAGAATGGTAGATCCTAGAAAAGTAGATAAATTACATGAGTACATTCTGCATTTGTCACATACTTTCCATATACATATTACATACACCTACCAGTGTTAGTATTATGTGACCTTGATTCCATCACTTTGTACTAATTTGCAAGCTTTTTCTTGAAGTGCCATAATTATGTATGCTATAATGATGAACTGTCATTAGTTGGAGAAGCCAGACACAAGCAAGCATGTCTATAACCTTTCAAAAAAGTGATGAAAGATATCATGATAGACTAATTTTGATCTTGGCAGCACAACTACCAACCATCAGATGTGGTGGCCTGCTGATGTGGCTGCAGCATGTTCTGGAATTCTGTGAGTTCATTGTGGCGGATAATCCGGTCTAGATGCATCTTCTCCAGGATATGGTAACAGGGCAATTTCTGGCAACGCTCATCCTTGAATAGTGTCCCCAGCATCCTGGAACGCTGCTGGCCTGCAACAAGACACACTGCTCTATCTTTCTTTCAAACTGATCTGGGCTTTTAAATTTCATTCTTCCTTCCTGAACCTGGATGAACAAATCTTTGAATGTTCAAGCTATTGGGCCAATGAATTTATAAACATGATGATCCCAAAAGCATGATAATTATCACAAAACTCATACATACCTGCTGAAGCTAAGACAGTACAGATGAGAGCTTTCTTCAAAGCTTCCATCCTCTCATCTTCATGAATGATGGCTCGGTAAGACAGCTCATTGTACCTCTGGGCTGCCTCTATGAACTTTCGTCGGTAATCCAACACTCTTGCATAACAAACTTTATAGTAAATGAGCAGCTGTTCATTCTTGGACTCTGCCTGTAATGATACAGTCAATGAGTATCAAGGAGTTTACATAATTCCAAATTCAGGTAATGAAGATCATGAATGAAAATGGTTAATACTTAATAAAGATAAAAGGTTGAGGCATGATGGAAAGCTTACATTGAAAAGAAGAATATCTGAATGTATGGTTTTGAGGATATGACAGGAAACATTTGCCCAAGCCAAACATACAATGAGTCTTCACCACAAACACAAGAGCTCTGATTTCTATGTCATATCACATCACCAATGAATAAGGTGTGTTAGTGCTCTTCTACAACTTCAATGCTGACAGTTTCTGGTTATCTAGCTCTTATGATTCCCTTGAAGAACCTGTTGCACAGTGTTGCTTTGCCAGCCCAGCACCACAGAAGCTGCAGTGCTGGCCTGACTCACCTGCAGGATGCTGGCTCTGTTGATGTATGCCTCTCCCTGTACTGGATCGTCATCCTCCAGATAAAGGCGGGCAATCTTGAGGTATGTTTCCAGCTTATAGTCAACACTGTACTGTCTGAGGAATACATAAACAGGACTCAGGCAACATCAATAATTCCTCTTACCTTTCAAAGAAAGTATACTACAAAGATCAATTAATAAGCCAATAAGATTTGTTTAAATACTGCAATTTATTTTATTTGTGGATTAAGTGTTAGCTTACTGCAAGCATGCACCTTCTACATTATGATATGCAATCAGACTGAAATGGAAATTTTTAAGATGAACCTTCCTGAATATAACAATACTTGCAGTTCATATCAGTTAAATACTAATTCTCTTTGTACTCACTTTTGTCCTGTTTCAAGAGGAATTCCAGTAAGAACAGCTGCTGCTTCTCTCCAGGAACTCTCCCTCTCATATATGTCAGCGAGGTGTTGCCTGATGCTGGCCACTTGTTCCTCAAAGCTGATAACTCGAGGCTGGACCTAAAAGTATTCAAGTGAATGGGACTACCTTTGTACATATGGAGAAAAGTCACATTCTCAGAACATAATCAATGCACATTACAACTGTTTCGTTTTGTTCCTTTTCTTTCCTGTTTCTTTCTAAAGTGCTACTTAACATGTTTCAAGCAATCAAGTTGGATAAAGAAAATTATTGCCATCAATGAACATCCCTACAAGCAACTGGCATGTAAGAGACATCCATGCCTGACTTACTTTATCAAGGGTGAAGTGTGCGACTGTCTTTGCCACACCATCAGCCATGGAGGTGAGCTGAGTAGAAACATCTGAGAGCAGCTGGCGAGATATTACCAGACTCACATTCTCCTTCACAACTGAATAGAAATAACACAATACATCAGTGATGATTCATAGTGTTGATGAATGAGTTATACATACATTATGTACAATAATGAGAAAAATACTGGTAGTGGTAAGACAGAATGAACATCATTAAATTATATTTATCTCAGAGAGAGAGAGAGAGAGAGAGAGAGAGAGAGAGAGAGAGAGAGAGAGAGAGAGAGAGAGAGAGAGAGAGAGAGAGAGAGAGGTGGGGGTGAGCTTCCTGCTGGTGCATATCTAACACCTGCCTGCAGCATCACTACATGTGTTCATTCACAGCTGAAGAGTGAGAACTCAGGATCAAGACAAAGTATAGCTTCTATATTCATTTTGATGAGGGAGGCAGTGTTGGGTTTAATCACTCAAGGTTAAAATAACACTTATTATTTATTGAATTATGACTACTTTCACAATTAAATTCTGTACAACAATTAACTAAAACCTTACTTGCTTCAATAAAAGCTTGAAGGCCTTCTGCAACATCATTTTCATTGCCTGCCTTCAAAATAGACTCCAGAACAGCCCTGTATCTGGAATACAAAAAATCAATTAACATAACAACTAACGAGTAAGAAAACAAAGGAAGCTGCAAGAAGTTACCAAGCCTACACATGGTAGTTCTCTCAATGAAGTATGCCTATTGTTCCTTCTTTTTGACAGGAGCAGGGGGTAGTGATGTTATTGCCACCTATGTGTTCAATGGCATCTATCAATTTGCATGTATCATCCTCATTTAATCTAGTTTTCTCTTTAAGATCCCTTGTGACTCAGCACTTTCTAGTTTCAATGTCATAAGATTACAAAAAAGTGAGCATACCATATGCAAAATTGTATAGAGGAAGGGAAAGGTACATGGGCTACAAATTTAGAAATGCTTACAATGTTAAATTCTAAACATGGAGGAGATGTAGCCCCAAGTTAGGAAGTTAGATAGGTCAGATCCAATGTGATTTTAAAAACACTGATAACTGTTTGGTCATTAGGACACTGTTATACGATGTTGAGTCAGGGTACACATTAAAATGCAGTATTTAAACATTTGATGCTTGGTACTGCTGTCTATGGATATACATGCAGTATATTTGAATGCATGACCAGAAAAACTAAAGCCTCACAGTAGAAGGATAAGGTGATCTGATGTCATTCTCACTGTATTACCAGAACGCAGATGGATTTTCCTCCGCTATCCTCTCAAACCGTGAAAATGGCCATATTGGCAGCCTTGCCCTTCAGACTCTAGATGTCTCATGCTCTGATTATGTCAAGATGATTCATTCATTATATGCTTATGTATGATGTGTTCAAAAATCTAAGAGATGATGAAGGTGAAAGAATTTGGGCAACAATCAGAGTTGTCCCTAGCTATGTGAGCCTCAGTGTGCCCCCAACCCAACCACACCGCATCTCCCTGAACCACACCACAAATACCACATCTCTTTGAACCACACCACTACATAACACATCTCCCTGAGCCACACCACACTTCCCTGAACCACACCACTACACAAAACACCTCCCAAAACCACACCTCCCAGAACCACACACCTACATACCACATCTTCCTGAACCACAACACTACACACCACACCTCCCAGAATCACACACCTACGTACCACACCTCCCTGAAACGCACATCACTCACTTGTCATGGTCCTTGTGGGAACCGCCGGACGAAACAAGCGCCTGCAACTGTTGACGAATCTGCACAGCGAAAGCCATTGCTGTTGTTCACTGAAAACAGAAATGCGGCACAGACCAACAGCAACAGACGAAGCGGAGCGGCGAGGCGCGAGCGTCAGCTGGACCTGTGAGTCTGTGACGTCACACCAAAACAACACCATCACTATCACCATCAGCAGCAGGTTTTCTATTCGGCCCAACTGGTGACCCAACTCGGACCATTTTTGGATACCGAGTTTGGGCCGGATTGCTCTTTATAAAGCCAACCTGTTTTTTTTTAATCAGCGTCTCGGTAATTCCAACATTTTGACTCCTATTCAAGCAAGGTGAATTTCTTTGGCATTCCTTTGCTTCCCTTAAAGTAAGAAGATGATATCCTCAATGATCTCCTGGAGGTAAAGGTAGACAACCCTATCTTGGATTTATTTAACATGTCTTTCACTGCAGGCAAGCTTCCCCACTCTTGGAAAACAGCCATCGTCATCCCAATACCCAAAGGTGATGGCACCTTTCGCCCTATTTCTCTCACCAGCTGTCTGTGTAAGATGATGGAACGGGTAATATTGAACAGACTTATATACAAGGTGGACAATGTACATGGCTTCCTAAAAGGTCACTCTACAAGTCATTGTTTTGTTGAGTGTCTTATAAATAAGGATGCTACCTGCAGAGCTTTCGTTGATTTCAAGGGTGCCTTCGACAGGGCCAACAAAGATGTCATTATGGAGGAACTCATTCTCAAAGGTGTCAAAGGTAGATTATTAGGATGGATCAGGGACTATTTGTACAATAGAACAGCACAGGTTTGGTTTCAAGGTACAGTCTTCTCTGAGGAAGTTTTTTGAGTTTGGAACACCACAGGATGGAGTCCTTAGTCCAATGCTTTTCAATGTTTTAATGGACAAAATTGTACGCTGTTCCTTTCCGCAGGGCACCCAGGTCCTCATCTATGCTGATGACATACTCCTCCAATGTCCCACATCCAGGATTCTCCAGGTTGCTTTGTCACAACTGGCAGCATTGTGTGTCTAAATGGGACTAGTGATTAATGAATGTAAAACAAAATTTCAAGCTAAAGGGAAGGTCTCTCGGCTGCCCACTGTAAATAACATTCCCATCCCTAGAGTTCACATACACAAGTACCTGGGTGTTCAGATGAGCTTTAGGAAGTCTCTTCAAGCCATCCACTGTGTTCGAGACCTCTGTCTGCCACGGCTAGCACCACTTCGGCTGCTAGCCAACAGGGGCCTGGGGGCGGGCATTCCAGTCCTAAGAATGTTCTATATATCTGTCATACGGTCCCTTATTGATTATGCTGTCCCTGTTTTAATACAATTTAGTGCCACCCAACTCCGTCCCCTGGAGCATGTACAGAATGAAGCCATGCGGATAATCTTGGGATGCCCCAGGACTGCACGGATTGAAGTCCTCAGAGCTGAACTGCACCTGCTGAGTATGCCCTCAGTGGACGGCTATAACTAAAGTGATCTGGAGATATCCATTGCTATACATTATATTTCAGTCACATCATGTAATTCACCACGGTTGCCTGCTGGTCACCCAGCCAGTCTTCCCCATTACGGAGCAAGCTCAGAGCTTATAGACCGATCTTCGGGTAGGACTGAGACCACACACTCCACACACCGCGTAGTGCAGTGGTTAGCATGCTCGACTCACAATTGAGAAACCTGGGGAAGACTGGCTAGGTGACCATCAGACGACCGAGGTGAATTACACTGGGAAGGCGAGGCCACAACCCCTCGAGTTACATTCCGTATCTATTTACTACGAACAGAGGCTACGCTTTAAGAGGCTTGCCCATTTGCCTCGTCGCTTCCCGGGATTCGAGCCTGGGCCCTCTCGATTGAGTCGAGCATGTGTGTAGTGTGTGTATTTACCTAGTTGTATTTACCTAGTTGTAGTTTTACAGGGCCTGGGCTGTATGCTCGTGTGGCCCCGTCTTCATATCTACACTTATCCAATCTTACTTTAAAACTATGCACACTCGTTGCAGACACTACTTCATTCACTCCAAATAAAAATTTAAAAGAAAAATGGGACCCAAAATAAACAACGCCTCGGAGTCCCCCTCTGGGAAGGGGACCAAAATGTCCCCAGGTCGGACACCTCTCCTGTTGATGACCCCAAATGCCTTGACACCTCCCTCAACTTTTTCTACATTAACTTCTGCAACATTCGCGGTCTTAGATCTAATTTTCAATCTGTGGAACACCACCTCTCCTCTACTAAACCTCATCTTCTTTTCCTCACCGAAACACAGCTGTCTGAGGCAACTGACAGTAGCCCCTTCTCTGTTCCCTCCTACTTTCTCTATTCTCATTTTCATTCCAAAGCTGGATGTTGCGTCTATGTACGCAACGACTTAACTTGCTCTCGTGCTCTTGAGTCTTCCGAATTTTCCACCATCTGGCTACGACTTAACAGTCACTCTCAAACTAAATTCATCTGTGCTGTTTATCTCTCCCCTAACTCTTCTGACTATAGTAATTTCTTCGACTACTTAACTTCTAAAGTGGAGCACATTCTGTCCCTCTACCCTTTCGCTGAGATTTCCATTCTTGGAGATTTCAATGTTCACCACCAGCTTTGGCTTTCCTCTCCCTTCAATGACCACCCTGGTGAACTAGCCTTCAACTTTGCTATCCTCCATGACCTAGAGCAACTGGTGCAACACCCTACTCGTATTCCTGGAGACACGCCCAACATTCTTGATCTCTTCCTCACCTCTAACCCTTCTGGTTATGCTGTCACCCTTTCATCTCCGTTGGGGTCCTCCGATCACAGTCTCATTTCTGTATCTTGTCCTATTTTTCCAATCCCTCCGCAGGATCCCCCAAAGCGAAGGTGCCTCTGGCGTTTTGCCTCTGCCAGTTAGGGGGACCTGAGGAGGTATTATGCTGATTTTCCCTGGAATGATTATTGCTTCCGTGTCAGAGACCCATCTCTTTGTGCTGAACGCATAACAGAGGTGTTAGTATCTGGCATGGAGGCGTACATTCCTCATTCTTTTCTCAACCTAAACCTTCTAAACCTTGGTTTAACTCAGCCTGTTCTCGTGCTATACATGATAGAGGTTGCCCACAAAAGGTACTTGAGCCTTCCATCTCCTGAATCTCATGCACTTTATATCTCTGCCCGGAATCATGCCAAGTCTGTTCTTCAACTTGCCAAACACTCTTTCATAAATAGGAAATGTCAAAATCTTTCAAACTCAAACTCTCCTCGTGACTTCTGGCATCTAGCCAAAAACATCTCAAATAACTTCACTTCTTCATCTTTCCTCCTTTATTTCATCCTGATGGCACCACTGCCATCTCTTCTGTCTCTAAAGCTGAACTCTTTTCTCAAACCTTTGCTCACAACTCCACCTTGGACGATTCTGGGCTTGTCCTCCCTCTCCTCCTCCCTCTGACTATTTCATGTCTACAATCAAAATTCTTCGTAATGATGTTTTCCATGCCCTTGCTGGCCTAAACCCTCGGAAGGCTTATGGACCTGATGGGGTCCCTCCTATTGTTCTCAAAAACTGTGCTTCTGTGCTTGCACCTTGCCTGGCCAAACTCTTCCAACTTTGTCTATCGACTTCTACCTTTCCTTCCTGCTGGAAGTTCGCCTACATTCAGCCTGTTCCTAAAAAGGGTGACCGTTCTAACCCCTCAAACTACCGTCCTATAGCTTTAATCTCTTGCTTGTCTAAAGTTTTTAATCTATCCTGAATAGGAAGATTCTCAAACATCTGTCACTTCACAATCTTCTGTCTGATCGCCAGTATGGCTTCCGTCAAGGTCGCTCTACTGGTGATCTTCTGGCTTTCCTTACTGAGTCTTGGTCATCCTCTTTTAGAGATTTCGGTGAAACTTTTGCTGTTGCGTTAGACATATCAAAAGCTTTTGATAGAGTCTGGCATAAAGCTTTGATTTCAAAACTGCCCTCTTACGGCTTCTATCCTTCTCTCTGCAACTTTATCTCATGTTTCCTTTCCGACCGCTCTATTGCTGCTGTGGTAGACGGCTACTGTTCTTCTCCTAAACCTATTAATAGTGGTGTTCCTCAGGGTTCTGTCCTGTCACCCACTCTCTTTCTATTATTCATTAATGACCTTCTTAACCAAACTTCTTGCCCTATCCACTCCTACGCTGATGATACCACCCTACATCTTTCCACGTTCTTTCAGAGACGTCCAACCCTTCAGGAAATTAACAGATCACGCGGGGACGCCACGGAACGCCTGACTTCCGATCTTTCTAAATTTTCGATTGGGGCAGAGAAAATCTAGTAGTTTTCAATGCCTCAAAACTCAATTCCTCCATCTATCAACTCGACACAACCTTCCAGACAACTATCCCCTCTTCTTCAATGACACTCAACTGTCTCCCTCTTCCACAATGAATATCCTCGGTCTGTCCTTTGCTCATAATCTTAACTGGAAACTTCACATCTCATCTCTTGCTAAAACAGCTTCTATGAAATTAGGTGTTCTGAGGCGTCTCCGCCAGTTTTCTCGCCCTCCAACTGCTTACTCTGTATAAGGGCCTTATCCGTCCCTGTATGGAGTACTCTTCGCATGTTTGGGGGGGTTCCAGTCACACAGCTTTGCTTGATAGGGTGGAATCGAAAGCTCTTCGTCTCATCAACTCCCCTCCTCTGACTAACTGTCTTCAGTCTCTTTCTCACCGCCGAAATGTTGCATCCCTTTCTATATTTTATCGCTATTTTCATGGTAACTGTTCTACTGATCTTGCTAACTGCATGCCTCCCCTCCTGCGGCCACGCTGCACAAGGCTTTCTTCTTCCTCTCATCCCTATTCTGTCCAACTCCCTAATGCAAGAGTTAACCAGTACGCTCAATCATTCATCCCTTTCACTGGTAAACTCTGGAACTCCCTCCCTGCATCTGTATTTCCGAATTCCTACAACTTGTCTTCTTTTAAGAGGGAGGTATCGAGGCATTTGCTCCCCTAATTCTGGCTGACGGTTTTGACACTTTTTGTACTCTTTGGGAGAGCCAACGCTCAAGTGGGCTTTTTTCTAACTTTCTTTTTTTTGGCCCTTGGCTGGCCCTCATCCCTACGTAAAAAAAAAAAAAAAAAAAAAACTGTTCCACGTCTCAAAACATCTTTGCGGGAAACTATACTTTTTAATATCTCTTTACAGTGTGTGTGTGTTGTGGTGGCATGCCATATACTGTTAAGAAAATGGTATTGTAACTTCATGAGAGAGAGAGAGAGAGAGAGAGAGAGAGAGAGAGAGAGAGAGAGAGAGAGAGAGAGTTTAGTGTTGTAACTTTACCATCAAATCACCAATGCAAAAAAACAAATGGGTAAAATGTGCTGTTGTGTTTACGTTAACATTCTTCATTGCTCCTCCTTCCTCTTCCTCTTCTTTTTCCTCCTCCATCACTCGTGTTTTTTTTTTTTTTTTTTTTTTTTTACTAAAGTGTAGAGTAAAATCAGACCAAAGCAGCCGTCAGTCTGCCACCCGGTAAATCCTTGCCCCTTCCTCTCTCCCACTATTTCAACCTGTAGAAATATGTCATTTTTTCAAAGTTTTTTTTATGGAAGCTGAAATTCTGGACATTCTGTAGAATTTTCAAAAATCCCCCTGACACAGATTTTGACACATGAATTCTGAACATGTCCAGGGGAAATCCGGACGTATGGCAACTCTACGGTTATTGAATTATAAGTTTAGCAGTCAAACTTAAAATTTATTAGCAAAGGAAAGAACAATGTGGAAAATGATGAATGAAGACTTTTAAACATGAGAAGAATCTTGGCAAGTTATAAAAAATATTTGTCAGGCATTAATACTTATATATTAATGTAAAATATTATATATTTGTATATATTACTTGAAATAACATTATAAAGCACAATAAAACAAAATAAAATTATAATTACTGGGGTCCCCTAAATACACTACTGATACAAAACAGGACTGCATGTAAACCATCAATTTACTTCATTATCATTCCTAGAGGTACTGCTTTCATCGAGAGAGAGAGAGAGAGAGAGAGAGAGAGAGAGAGAGAGAGAGAGAGAGAGAGAGAGAGAGAGAGAGAGAGAGAGAGAGAGAGAGAGAGAGAGAGAGAGAGAGATATTAATGATAAACACTGGCACAAGGATGTCCTCATCTGACTGGCAAGGTTACAATAGATTGGGTATTTTTTCAAAGGGAACTGATGAAATGTGTAACAAAATGCAGTTTAGACTCTTTATCCAACATCTGACCTGATGAGTCCTGTGCCTCACTGTGGCAGCATTCCTTGACAAGGAAAATTACCTGCCATATCAACACACTGCTGAAATAGACATAATAATATCAATGCATTGAGTTCAGTGCTACTTTTATTTATTTTATAACACTTCAGAGCATGACACTAATACTTTACATAATAAACCAATGCTGCTGTCACAATGCATGAGAAAGGTACACTCAAAGTTGTCTCCAGAAAGTTGCAAGAATCAAGAGGTTGCCTTAATATGGTACCACTTTCCAGATGGGCATGAATTGTTTGTGTTACTTATCCTATCTGTGATTCTTGACCATCTTGGTGTAGTTGACAATACCAATAGTCTGAGACAGGGTAGTGCATAATTCTTTTGGTTATCTAGAACGGCACAAGTGTAACATTTTGCTCCAGCACTTGTCAAGACAAAACAAACATTGTCTGGTGCCTTTCAAAGCTGGAGTTCATCCTTCCTACACACCAGATCTAAACTGCTAAATGATGTGTTGTTGCCAGATCAGTCAAATATGGAGATATCAGAGTAGGTCAGTGAAAAATTATTTTGAAAATACATGTTTCACTGTATGAAAGTTAAAGGTCATTACAAAAACTATACACATCTAATGATAAGCACTACACTCCTTGTACAACTATCATGTCAAAGTTTAAGTGACCACTTTAAGTTTGCTTCTTTCGGCTGTTCCTCCACCATTAATCTCGAACTCTCATTCAATGGAGCAAAAATAAGTAGTACGTATATGTATGGAACAGAATCTACTAGCTTTTGTAAGCAAGATCTGGTATCAAAGAGTGCCCACATCTTTCTAATTTCTCAAATGCTGCATTTTGGGTCAAAGATCAAGCCTGAATTCTTGTAAAAAGGATTTGGAGATTTCAGCAATTTCTGGGAATAAATTTTCAATATCAAATACTCGTGTTCTAATATAGACCTTTAGTCTTACTCATGAAAAGAATCCAAGAACACAGATTGAGGGACGGAGTATTTTGTTGAACAAAAACACTATTATGAATTGCAATTATGTGAGAAAAGTTACTCTTCACAACATTCTGCCAGTTTTGACATCTGTTTTTGATTGGCAACCTGGAGTCTTATAAAACTGTGGAATAAAAACTTTTGAATGCTCAAAGTGGAATGAAGAGAAAATTGCTTGACATAACATGGGGAAATAAGAGAGCAATAGTGATAAAGGAATAGCCTAAAGGTGAAAAAATTTTCACTGAAATAATAAAAGAAAACAGTGGATATGGACAGGACACAACATAACACGGATGGATATTAGAGTAACAGATAAACAAAGACTGGTCAGATAGAGATGAACATAGTGAAATGAGGTAAGATGCTTTGTTGAAGCAAACCAGAAAAGACTGGCAGGAGCTAGCAGAGAAGACTAGAGAAGGTAAGAGGAGACCTTTGTAGGCTGATAATGTCTCTATACTGAGTGCTGACTTTTGTTTCTCAATGAAAGCAGAGGCTGGGTGTAAAAAAGGCACTAATGTAGACTTTCTTACAAGTCTGGATTCAAACACTTCTAGGAGTGTCAAGACCAATGGTAAAGAAGCAATACACTTCAGGATTTTAGTACACATACTTTCAGACTAGCAATTAAGTGTACTTTTTATGTAGTTCTTGTAGTCCTTTAATGTATATAGATAAATATACCAATAAATAAAATAAAATAACAATAATAATAGCAATAATAATGTCTTACTTCAAAAGATATATGTAGATTGACAAATAGACAGACTGGGAAACAGACATATAAACAAAGACATTTGAACTGCAGGTGCTGACTCAGGTACAGATTTATGTTCATTGTCGCATACCATGTGCAGTTTCTCAATACATTCAGGTGACCCCAGTGTTAAGGAGTACATATAAGACAACTCTGAAATCATACATTCCTCATAACCAAATTTACACATATAAAATACAAACTGTATATAATTCAGAAGAGAACTCTTAATAAGAAGGGAAAGAAAAAAGAGGGGAAAAAAAAATGGAGGGAGAAGAAAGCAACAATCTGAGCAATAATCTACAATTTACACTCCAGTAGAAATTAACCTCAAATTAATTATAATACAAATTTTAAATATAGCAAACAAAAATAAAAACACAAACCTTCCTCAGACTAATGCAGAAACAAGAAAATATACATTTCACTCCAGACTATATACATGACTTGATAAAATTTCAATATATATACAACTGAGAAGCTCTACTGTTGCTACGTGTCACCCAGCCCTGGAAGAAAACAAACCACACATTAATTAACAACAAACACACTAAATTCTTTGTGTACCAACTCTATTACTTTTGGCATATTTAACGTATCTGGCCACGTATTTATCAACCTTAACCAAAACAGAAGATATACACATACACATACAATCTTCAAATAGTCACAAATTGATGTTTATAGTGCAAGATGTAATGTGGTACTCAAGAGAAACATACAGCAGTGCACAGAAAAGGTGGGATGAGGCACCCTCTTCATTCACTGACCTCTAGATCGTGACGTGTAGCTGCCAATGATCTGCATTAGGCATCGTGAGAACTCTGAGATGACGGTTTGTTCCAACTGAGCAGCTGACACCAAGGCTCCCTCTGCTTTGTCTGCCTGTGCTAGTAAACACTGGCACGTTGCCTCCACCACTTCCTGGTTCATTCGATAATAACCAGATCTGCATAAAAAAGAAGGCATCTTACTTTAAAATCATTAGGCACCAATATTTTTTCCACATCATTTTCACACTTCTACAATAATTCTTTTTCTGCTTGAATTTTCTTTCCCAAAACATTATTTTGTTGTTAAAAGATTATGATAATTTTTTCTTAGAGACTGTTCATTTCCATTATGTGCTTAAATATTATCTTATGGCTAACTAGAATTTCAAGAGGTGTAGGGTACTTATGAAAACCTCAAATCAAAGGCTCTATCTTGAAATCATCTTTATGGTTTCTTTGATATCCTGCAAAAACTTCTATGACTCCTCACATGCTCTTTTCCTGCTACAAGAAGACCAACATTTCTCATGTTTAAAATTTGACTTGAATACTCAAGTAGTGCTTACTTTGAAGTAGTAGGAAGAATCATTTTGTTGGGTGAGTGATGTGAGAATGAAGGTAATTTTGATTTGACAGCCTTCTGCTGGTTGACCCGTGCTTCGGCACACTCAGCCAGCTGCATCAGTCCCTTCCTCTCTGGCGCCGGTGTCATGTCCACATTCTTGCAGCCTACACACTTGCACATATTGGAGCATGGAATTTTGGCCTGCAAGTAATTAAACATTAGTTAAATGATAAAGTAGTAGAAGTAACTACTACTGTAAATTTTGTTTGTGGAAGATAACAGCTGCTGTTTTCTGCATCTACGAAACATTGACAGTAATAAACAGATACTTGCTATGCATTTACTAAAAATAATCCATAACGATACACTCACCTCATAACATTCACAGTAGTTCTTCAGACACCCAGACCGCTTACAGTTGCAGCCTTTGTTGTGTCTTCTTTCATTGTCATTTCCACCTTTGCCAATCTTTGGCCGGAAGGCTTGCGGATTTCTATCCAAACATGCCTTGATTGCTTTCTGTCTATCCTCCTCATGATTCAAATTGTTGAAGCAGTTTGCACAATTACAGTTGTTGCAAAATTCCCCATTTGCAAAGCAATCACAGTATCTAAGGAAGAAAGAAAAAGCCATATAAGTACACACAAAACTGAGCCTCCATTTTGCCACAAGCACTGATGAACCACCAATGTAGGAATATAGTTTACTCATACATACACAAAATGGGTACCAGTGTACTGATACGAAGGGATCCCAAGCCAAACTATGAAAACAATGAACATTTTGTAGTTCTGATAACAAGGAGGAAGGTATGGAAGTGAATATGATACAATAGGAAACTTTTTTTTATAGAAGTAAGAATACTCACAATTTAAGACACTGGCTCTTTGTACAGTTGCAAGGTTTTCTTGGTCTGATCCCATTTGCATCAATAATTGTGCGAGAAGGCTGTGGCTTTGTGGCGTGCGGGATGATGGTTCCTGGAGGAAGCTGGTTTGATGCTTGAATTGTGCTGTTGTTTGTAGTGTTTGACTGAAGCTGTAACAGATACCACAATAGAATTTAAACTGTATTCTGTCTTAGGTAACAATTATAAATTATTTTGGTGTTGCTTATTTCCTGATGAATTACGGACAAGAAATTACAGAGACAAAATTAAATTTCTCCAAATAACAGGTCCCCTTAAGGTAGGATGTACCAGTATGTGGCACAGCTTGGTGTGAGTGACAAGTGCAGTGTGAGCACCAAGGTACCTGAGACATGTAGTGAGCTGGGATCATGACCACTGAACCAGGCTGGGTGTTGGAAAGGACTCCAGGAGGCAGGGCAGAAGCTGGGAGGGTCAGGTTGGTCTGAGGCATCCCACCTGACACACTGGAGGAGCCTGAGCCAGACACTGGGATGATCACCCGCTGCTTGTTCCCCTGCACATGAGTGATGACTCAGGTTACTTTTAGCAATTCAATTCAATATGAGAAAATATTACATATATCCTAACTTATTTATTGGTTTCCACTGTTT
This sequence comes from Portunus trituberculatus, assembly GCF_017591435.1. Classification (NCBI taxonomy): domain Eukaryota; kingdom Metazoa; phylum Arthropoda; class Malacostraca; order Decapoda; family Portunidae; genus Portunus; species Portunus trituberculatus. The sequence goes on from NC_059304.1 coordinate 16,315,029, forward strand.
CAAAAGAGGAATTACTTCCAACTAGAGGTGCATGCCAAGCTTATATCTAAGTGTACAGCATAGTAATCATCCTACCAATGACTACAGTGACTTGCCACATGCACTGCTACATACCGTACCAACACTGCTATCACAGCATGGTAATTGTAGCAGTGAGAGCAATTCAAACTTACAGTCTGATTGGGAGCAATGGGCATAGCCTTAATTTTGATGGGCTGAGAGGCAGCAGGAGCAATGGGCTTGTTGGTGGGAGGTGTTGGGCGTATGAGTGTGGCGCTGCCGCCGCCTCCTCCTCCTCCCCCTCCCCCTCCACCCACTCCAGGACTCACTAGCCGAATATAGTTCATCTGAAGCACATACACAGCAATCAGCAAGCAGTACATCATTATCTATTATTATCATTATTACCATACTTGATCAACTTCAATAGTTGATGGATGTGAAAAAGACGAAGCAAGGAGGAGAGCTGATAATACACTCATACGAGAGCATTCAAACCCTAAAACAGAAAATTTTAAAAAGAATCCACATATAATATCACACAACTATGAATAAGAGAAAAAAAGGGCAAACTACAGCACCATTCTGTGCAAAGGGTCACACAATCCACCCCAAGCTTTATCATGACCACATGCCTCAAAACACATCAAGAGGCATCATAATAATGTAAACATTTAAACTTGAACTGAAGCGGTTATGCTTTAAGGTATCCACATGGCATCAAACACATTGTTACATCAACTAAGCTGTCCTAGTGACTGAATACTGACAGCCATTAAAATCTCATTTTGGTCCTAGTGACTCTGTGACTTGGCTTAGTTTAGAAGCAATCCTCAAGAGAGCCTCTAACTTGCTTGTTCAAGTAGTTAACTTGTACTAACATCTTTTTCACACATGCATTCCTTTATTCTATTCTTGCCTTCTCAAGTGACCCTGCTCATTGATAAGCACCTTCAACTTCACTCATATGCACTTGCACTTTCTTTACAAACTCTTTGCTCTTCATCCCCTCAATATGGTCATACCAAGCCAATGTGTTAATTTTCACCCATTTCATCACTCCACAGTTTATCCTACATCCATAGGCCACAGGTGTTCATACCATACCTCACACACATTTGTAATGGTCTCTCCCACATCTGTTGTCACATTCAGACACCTTGTTACTACAATACACACTCAACTGTTGTACCACAGTGACATTAATTGATTACTCAACCAACAGGAATCAAACTAAAAAGTAAGCAATGAAAATTTTTAAACAAACCTTATTGGAGAGAACTTGCACATTTTGTTGCTGTGCAGTCAGTTGCTGTACTTGACTGGCTGGAATCTTGATGACCTGCTGTCCCCCAGAAGTGACAATCTGACCACTCCGGACGGTGCTCACCGTCCCCTACAGAACACACCGGACACTTACTCTCCCAACTCTCCATTTTCCACCATGAACACAAAATGTGTGTGTTCTCTCTCACTTACAAATAATTCAATTTACATCCATGTCACAGTTTGACATGGACATCTTTCACATTTTCAACTTTTCATTATGATGTTGCAGACATTGCTGTGATGAAATGAACACAGCCAAACAACACTACTCACCTGTCCAGGTTGAGGAATATTGCTTTTTATGACAATCTTTTGAGGGCTTGAAAGAATGTTCCTCACAGCTCCGCCGCTGCTCACTTGAGTCAAAATCTGCAAATATAATGTCAAGATTCAATTCTGAGCACCAGTGTAAATCTGTTGGCATACAAGGACAATCAATATACTGCATATGAAATAGTCCTTCTGTGATAACAAAGTATCAAGTGAGGACAACATTTTGTGAAATTGCTTGATGACAACAATAACAATGAATTCCTGGATGAAAAAAGTACACATACAGTAAACTCTCACAATATCAGATCAATTGGGGGGGAATCCCTTGTTGAAATATCCAAAAATATGAAAAAACCAATGTCCGGCTGCTCACCTCATATAGCGGCGAGCATCCAACATATATGAAGAAATTGGTTGTTATATGGAGCCTATCATATACATATAAGTATGTACTATGCAAAGGCAAATGAGGGTCACGTGAATGGCCGTAGTTATGATCAGTAAGGCAGCACAATACAGACTGAGTCACTCCCTCACACTGGGGATGCATGGGGGGCCGATAAAGGTGCCTGTTTGATGGAAAACTGCACTGGATGCTTGGCGTTTATATCGCCATGCATCTGATCTAAACAAAATTGATCTGGTGGCTATGTAGCGACTGAAATAACTGATATCCAACTCTTAAGTGTCTGATATAGTGAGGGTTTACTGTATCATACATTCTTATTATGAACAGTGAGTGGAGGTCACTCATGCATTAATTTTTATATATTATACATAGATGCAGATTATAATGATATCTTATATGACTTAAGGAAGTCAAAAATAAAATTTTTGAGTATCTCTTGTAACCTAAAAATCACCAACAAGAAACCAAACATGTATGAAGGAAGAATATTAGACAAAAATGAAGAAAAGAAGACGACAGTATGAAAGAAGAGATATCCAAGTGGCCATCGTAAAATTAGTGCACAAGGGAAGCGGAGGCAACTGGCAGCAGCAAGAGACGTGACAAGACAGACAGCTGGCATAACACAATGAAATGCTGCCTCCTTGTCCCCTTGTTCCTGACAAGATGTGCTTTATAAAGGTTACTCAAAAATATAAGAAATGGAAAAGTAAGCCATATGACAGAAATATGTGAAGATATAATTAATATAGTTACATAGACAAGCTGGGAGGAAAGCGGCCACTGCTGGACAACCCACCTGCTGTGTGGAAGGAGGGGCTGGGGCAATTTTGGTGGGTGACTTGGAGGACACAGGGACCAACTTATTGGGACTCTTGACAGGGGACACTCCACCCATACTCACCCGCTGCACAACAATCTGCTGAACGGAGGCTACATTAACAATTGACATCTTCCTCCTTGCATGGACTTCCTTTCATCAAATCAAACTATAGAGATGCCTGTTCTTGCTAATTCCCTCCCAGAATGTGGATAGTCATAGCAGTCTCCATCTCATCTGCACCTGTCCATGCACCCTATCCTTGCACACTACACTCCCAACACTCTCCTGTCCTTGCTATGCTCTCACATATTGTAACAATCCAGCCTTACACTTTATTGGGGAATGTCTCTTTATATGTTTTCATCTCTACATTTTCTTTTTCTTCCCAGTTTCAAATCTCTAAAAATTACCACCAAAGCTTCCCATAGTTGCTGAATGATATATCGAGTCTTGAACATTATTTCAGATTTTTTTTTCTTTTTTTTTGTAGCTGGAGCTACATTGCAAGTCTTTTTACCTATCTGTGATTCCTGATTCCTCACTTCTTCCAGAAATACTCCATACTCACCTTCTCATCTTTATCACTCTTACCATAAATACATTTACCTCTGATCTTCATCTTAGCAAAGCTTACTTCATCAGACAGAGGAAAATGAGTGGAAGGTGATGGTGTTGTTGTTCTGCTAAGAGAGAGAAGAAGAAGAAGAAGAAGAAGAAGAAGAAGAAGAAGAAGAAAAAAAAACACTTTATCTAGACAAAACTCAAGCTGACCAGTGTTCCTTCCTGACCTTGTTTGGAGACTGGCCCTGTGGCTTAGAGGATGGCAAGAAGCCCACATGCTGTGCCTGCTGTAGGGTAAGCTTGGTGGGGGAGGCTGCAGTGTTACCACTCTGGCTGGTGATGAGGCGCACCTGCTGGCCCCCAATGTTGCTCATGCCCCCGCCAGCCTGGCTGCTGATAATCACCTTTGTCACCGTCTGCAGGGCAAGGCAGGCATGTCAGCAAGTGAAACTGGAGATATTTCTCTTGCAGCTACATCATCAAAACTCCTATAAGCTCTCAAACCAAAAAGGCTTTATGGTTAATCAGTTTTCATTCAAATTCTTAATTAAAAGAGTAAAGGAAATCATCATCAACATACAGCAAATTAATAAAGATCCTGACTTGATGGGCTGCACTTCCAAAATATTTGCGAGAAGAATCAACAAAACACAAATCTCTGTATTAACTATATACATATCTAAATAGCTTATCTCCATCACTATGTCCTGTTATGAAGCTTTTCCTGTCCAGAGCTAAGGGGAATATTTCAGACTACACGCCAGATTACAAGACAGCTTCCACTCACGCCACTGCTGTTGTGTGATTGTGTCTGTGATGACTGCTTGAATTGCACTGTCCGCACTGGGTGGGCCTGTGAGGTGACCACCATCTGCTGCCTCACTCCACCACTGAGCTGAGACGTGTTCACCACCACTGGCTTGCTGTTGTTGCCACCGCTGGGCCCGGGCACGGTGCTCACCACCTGGCCGCCCGACGTGATGATTCGGTTGCCCATAGAACCAATAGAGATGTTATTTTGCTGAAATGCACAAGTCAAAATTAGTCATCTTGTTTATACTCCTATGTTCAGTTCCATTCAGGAGTATTATTATTTTCAATAAAACACTAAGAATATTCTCCATTATTTGGATGAGTGCTGTCATTCACACACTACTACACTATAAGAAAAACAGTCAGCACTTGATGGGTCCAGCCTGGATCTAATGCCACACACATCAATATATTGGTATTGAGTTGACAAAGAAAAACTGCCACTCTTAATATATGAGTTGGAATAAAAGTACAAAGACATCCTAGTTCCCAAATTCATTTGTTACATTTACCTTTTACAACACCTAGTCATAATCCAAAAAAGAGGAGACTAATGCATAAAGGTACAATGAAAAGATGATATAAGTGAATAAGACTCTCAAGCAGCACTGCAAAAGCAGCTGTAACCTCACCTGGTTCTGCTGCAGAACTACAAACTGGCCTAAGCTGCTCTTTATAAGCTGTGGCGTCTCTGAAACCATCTGTGTAGAGGAAGAGTCACCCGAAGACACAGAGGCCAGCAGAGCTGAGGTGGTGGCTGCCTCGCCCCCCGAGGACATCTCCCCTGCCATGCTGATCAACTCACCACCCTGCTGCAGCATGTCCATCTCACCTGTGCGGGGGAACCAAAGTACTGAACATACGGCAGACAGTACCGAGTGATTCATTCCATGATGTTGTCTCCTCTGCACTTTAGTCAAGGTCAATGCACAATTATGTACCAGTGCTTGATAGGACTAGATACTAAATTACAATTTTTGTCTTTGTACATAGGTCATAGGTGACACTCACCTATGACCTGGTCGTGTTCTGTGAGGGTGTCCACTTCCATTGGCTGGTGGTGAGCATGGGAATCCAGCTGCTCAGACTCTTCCAGCACTCCACTCTCTCCACCCTCTACCTCCACAATGTTGCCCACTGTCACTCCATCAGAGATAAGCACTCCAGGAGTGTCCACCACCTGGGATCAACAAGCACAGTAATTGTTAAGGCTCACTAACACCACTCAGGGGTCACTGTCTGACAATAGTGCATAATTGCAATACTTCTTGGTGTGCTACATTTCACCATGGTAAATATAGTTATTCTGATCTTGAAAGCTTGCCACTGTAAGCAATAATACTCACATGACCCTCGGTTGCCTCCTGCAGAGCCTCCAAGTCTGCTGGCTGGATGTTGAAGCCCACCAGACTCTCTAGGTCTTGGGACGTCAGCTGGCTGGTCAGCTCCCCGAGTGCCGAGGGATCAATGAACACTGTGTTGCCCCCATCGCTGCCATCCTTGTCTGCCAATGAGCAGGGTCATCTTTGGCAACGTCATACACAAACAACAAAACAAAGGGATAAACTGGATACACAAAGATACAAATGTAGTTCAAGTTTTGTACAGATAGCTACGAATACATTTTCACTTTCCCAGCTTGTCATGTGACTAACACCTCTACAATCTAATCAAATCAAAGGATGAATTACTGCCAATATAGGTGAATAAACAATATGATTTCATACATCTATTAGGAGGCAAGTTATTATTTTGGAGGTGTCAGAGAAGGAAGAAGACAATAAAAACAGGATAGTGCTGGAATACCTATCAAAGAGAGAGAGAGAGAGAGAGAGAGAGAGAGAGAGAGAGAGAGAGAGAGAGAGAGAGAGAGAGAGAGAGAGAGAGAGAGTATAATTAAGTGAAGATGGTATATACATGTAAGAGTGAAATGAATGTACAGGAACAAGCTGACTCTTTTCTAGTGGAAGGTGTCACAAAAAGATCAAAACAGAACACATAAAGCATGACTGCCTTGCTTTGAGGAGATAAAGTTCTGAAAAAATATTAAATCTGAGTTGTGATGCCAACAGAAAAGAAAAAGTTAGCAGACAACAAAATAAAGTTATACACAAGCATTAGAACAGCAGTCACAATGAAGAACAAGAAAATAGAGACAGATCAATCAACAAATCAAGATAACAAATGCCAGGACAGTCAGTCAGTAGTAACATAGGAAGCAATGTGCAAAATGTTGGCTTAGGAGCTTTGTACAGACAAGCTGTGGTGACTGTCATCAAATTCTAGGACAAGAATGACCAGTGGTTGGTTTGTGGATCTCTAGCTTATTAAGTCTGCTCCTAGTGTTAGGTGGGGCTCCATAAGATCGAACTTGCACCCCTGCAGTAAGCCAGTAGGAAAAGAATACAAGCAATATGGGGAAAAAGTCCCCATTCATATACTTGACAGAAAAGAATCTACAATACAGGAAGGAAAACTATGAACATAATGAAAACAAAATTGTTGAAATACATCATCCCAGTTAGTCTCCCTTTTCAGTCTAAACTAATAACATGAAGACAGCTTGCAATGCCACTACTAGTTCTGCCGAGAGCAAAACAGCCCTCTTCTTCTGGCACTGCCACCACAACCAGCCAAGGTCAGACAACACTTCCGGCTGGCCTGCATGACCCTACTGAGTGACCACAGCCCACGCCCAGGGCCAAGGGCGCCGCACCAAGGGAAGTACTAACACAGGTCCATCGTGGCTACACTCAGAAGACGCGCCCCCATTACCCCATCCGAGTCCCACACCTCCCTGCCACCCACTCCTCGCCCTTCTCTCGTCCCGCCGCCTCCATTTTAACCTAAAATACCCAAATCCCGGTGCGGCCTGAAGGGCAGTCCCCGCCAACCATGTACAAATTGGATTTAATAACAATAGCACCCGAAAAAACATGTAATTCGGCGTTTGTTTTCATTGATTATCGCTATTTTGGTCCGTGTTTACATGGCGGAGGGCTGCAATACCAAGCTGTGGCGGCGCGGGGCCACCATCTCAGGCTCGCCAGGCACCAGCTCCTTCAGGGCCAGGCTTTGTATTTGTCATAAGAGCGAAGACCAGTGTCATCTGTGCTCCCAGTGAGGTACTGACCTGGATTATTGTGTGGCATCTTGAGGTGTTCAAACTCCCGCGCCCACCATGACACCGTAGCCCGCTGGTTGAGGCGGCGTTGCCACGTTTCTCGCTGGCCTTCCTATTGCTATTTACTTAGACGTGTCACATCTTTTAAAGAACAAGCGCAAATGCGCATCGAGCATTTAATAAACTTGATATTGATAATAAATTTTATCTCATATTATTCTATAGTACAGTAATTTACGTTCATGATGCTATATTTGGCACCAAAAATTCCACTCCCGCCTTAGCCATTCAAGACACACTTCCGTCCCCTATACTTTCCACCACACCAAACTTCACCATTTACCTTTAGGGAATGTTAGTATATTATTATATTTCAGTTTAATGAGTAGTCATGCAATAAAGTAAAAAATATCGGGAGTCTATTGGGTCACGAGACTCGCTATGAGAGATGCTGTACACACAGCCATGAAACTCACAAAAAACTGTTATATAATTTGCTAAAATTCTATTTGTGTTTGATAAAAATATGTACATTTTGGCTTTAATCGCACCAAGAACTATATAAATTCAATACTTATTCTATAGAAAAAGTATAGCCTCTTATTTGATTGTTTATGTTTGCTGCGTACATAGATATACCTCATAGAGTGGCTATACCAATTTTATATTCTGCTTGGATGAGTATTTACATCATGTTGGAAATACTGTGATGAACATTTTGATTATTATTCTATGAAAAACATTACATTTGCAGTAAATACATGCATGGGCGAATCACAAGTACGTACGTATCGTACGCACGTAACTCTGTACTACGAACTGGTACTATACTTGCACTGAAAGTGTCAAAAAGTAGGCGTAACACACAAGAATAGTCCCATGGTAGGTAGCATGGCAATTATATAAGTTGAAGCGGTGATCGAAGAGGTGTATTAACTCTCATAGTCTCATTGTATGTCAGTTCATATTATAAACTATAGCTGCGTTTTTTAATGCCCCTACGGCTAGACCTCGCCTTAAGGCAGGCTTAAGCAAAACCTGGGACAATGGAAAACGGGCCTGCTAGACCTTCGATCACGTGACCAGTCACCAGCTGACAGATGACAACAATAAAGATGGCAGACGAACAGGAAGTGCAAGATATGCTGCAGCTTTGTAACTTATCTTTCCTACATAACATAACATAACATAAATAATAGGATAGCAAAGGGCCACCAGGGCCCATCTAGGTTATCCTGTATCAGTCGCACAGCGACCTCGTCATCAGTACTTAAAGTTACACTTACAAGTACACAATACATTATATACTAATTCTAAATATTTGGCCCATTAACAGGGTAAGTCCTGCAGCGAAATCCTCTACAATTTGTGGTCCCCATACATGGGGATCATGTCTTGTTTAACTATAGTAAATTTCTTATAAAAACTATCATGCAGCGCTATACATAATTATAAATCTAATAAATTTAAGTGCTTATCTAATCTGTTTTTAAACATTGTCAAACTAGTGCTATTTACAACCGTCTCTGGCAATGCATTCCAGAAGTCTACCACCCTATGACTAAAGAAATATTTTCTTATATCTAACCTGCAGCCTTGCTTTCTAATCTTCCTGCCATGATTTGTAGTCCTACTTCCCTCCTCTAAGGTAAAGAAAGATCTCACATCTATGTAGTTTGTATCTGAGAACATTTTAAATATCCCCTCTTATACATCTCCTCTCAAATGAAAACATGTTTAATGCCTTTAATCTATCTCTATACTCCAGGCGCTTCAAAGCTGGTATCATGTGCTGTGCTGGAAACACCGCGATTGGCTCCACTCACTCAAAGCCATCCTGTCTACTACGGTGGGTACAGTACTCATTAGATTAATCTGCCACAGCAACACACACACACACACACACACACACACACACACACATATATATATATATATATATATATATATATATATATATATATATATATATATATATATATATATATATATATATATATATATATATATATATATATATATATATATATATATATATATATATATATATATATATATATATATATATATATATATATATATATATATATATATATATATATATATATATATATATATATATATATATGCAGAGAGAGAGAGAGAGAGAGAGAGAGAGAGAGAGAGAGAGAGAGAGAGAATTCTTTAATTTTGATATAAACAACAATATAGTTATTCTAAATTTAAACAAAATGTTCGATGATACAAGTGTACGTTATGGATGACAGGTTGCGCGCCAAGTCAGCCTTGTGCACTACGCGAGATAGTGACACTGGTGATGTGTTGAGGGAAGGCGTGGGATGGATGGAGCACCTTCAGAGAGTGGTATGTAGAGGCAACGCTGAGATACAAGGCTAAATTAGAGGGAATGAATGATGCAAGAATAGTGAGGAAAGTATTTCGATCTGTGGAATGTTATGTCAGGAATGGCAGGCAGGGGAAGAAGTACGTATGTCATAATAGTGAAGATGGAGTGGCTTGGAAAGCTCGATGTTTCAGCGATTTGAGGAGAGCCAGGCATGCTGAGAGTGACCGGAGCATGAGTGGTAAAAACGGAGAGGGTTTAGAATAGAACGTAAGGAAGTGGAGGAGTGAGATAAACAAAATAGTGAAATGTGCGGGACTGAGTGAAAGGAACAATAAGATTGGAACAGAACTTTGGATCGAGTGTTATAGAGAAATAGATCCCATGTATGAAGCGTGGCATGAGGGAAGCCTGGGTGGTGATCGATGTTCTCTTTCGAGTTAGGGCACAGTGCATGGATGTGAATGCAAGGTTATTACAGATGGTTCGAGTCCCACAGCCAAGGTGTGCCAGACGGATGACATGGGAGAGGACGAGACGGTGGAGCATGTGATACTGTAGTGTGTGAAGTACATGCCAGAGACCAGAATGAGATGATGCAAGTGATGCTAATCGGGAATGTCTAGGTGGATAAGTCAGGGAAGGAATCGGTATTGTTGCTGCTTGGACGGTGTGGAGAGACGAATGGAATGATGATGAAAGAATTGGTGGAGTTTTGGAGAGAATGTGGCGTGCTAGATGCAGGAATCAGCAATATGAAAAGATGGCGTATGTTGTTCAGTTTTTTTTTTTTTTTTTTTTTTCATTCTTTCTTTGTTCCCTACAGGAGTTACCGATACAAAAGCTTAGCTGGCTCAGGTGTTGTGTAAAGATGAAGCTCAAGATCATGTGGCGGGAAGTTCGGAATAAGGCGGGAAACAAAGCGCGGAACAGTGCTGTCTGGGCGTTTTTTATTATTATTATTATTTTTTTTTTATAATCTTTATGGTGATAGAAAAGCATTGGTAACTCGAATGAGAAGAACATCACCTCATATTTGTCACCGGGTGTGAAGAGGAGGGAGACGGTGGCATAGTGGATAAGGTGGTGAGCGTGAGATCGGGCAGACGTCCACGCGCAGGTTCGAACACTTAACATAACATAATATAACATAACCTAACATAACATAAATAATAGGATAACAAAGGGCCACCAGGGCCCATCTAGGTTATCCTGTATCAGTCGCACAGCGACCTCGTCATCAGTACTTAAAGATACACTTACAAGTACACAATACATTATATACTAATTCTAAATATTTGGCCCATTATTAGGGATAAGTCCTGCAGCGAAATCCCCTACAATTTGTGGTCCCCATACATGGAGATCATGTCTTGTTTAACTATAGTAAATTTCTTATAAAAACTATCATGCAGTGCTATACATAATTATAAATCTAATAAATTTAAGTGCTTATCTAATCTGTTTTTAAACATTGTCAAACTAGTGCTATTTACAACTGTCTCTGGCAATGCATTCCAGAAGTCTACCACCCTATGACTAAAGAAATATTAAAACACTTTGCCATTTGTCGAGTGGTTTAAAGTTACCTACATATCACCATGATACCCAGGTTCTAGGTGGTTACACTCAAGATGAGCTTGGGCGGTGATATGGGCCCTAATATGGGTACCACTATAAATAACATTGCCTGCGCCACTAATGGGCGGAAACTGAACAGCGCTTTCCATACACTCTTCAAGTGTGCCTACAGGTGCTATAGGCCTTACCATTAAAAAAAAAATAAATAAATAAAAAATAAGGCAGACAGAAACCTAATCAGAACACTTAAGGTCAGACTCCACACAGTGGCAGTCTGTGTGGCAGTTTTCCTTGGTGCCCAGCACCAGTGCCTCTTGCAGGTGAGAGAGGTGCCTTTACTTTCTGTCGTGAAAAGATAGATAGGAACGATGATACGCGATAATGATATAACTTCATTGTTACTCTTCTCAGCTCGTTCATTGTTACCATACCCAGCTCTTTCATAGTTACTCTCCCCAACTCCTTCATTGTTACTCTCCCCAATTTCTTCTTTCCTACTCTCCCCAGCTCGTTCACTGTTAATCTCCCCAGCTCCTTCATTGTTACTCTCCCCAGTTTCTTCTTCACTACTCTCCCCAGTTTATTCTTTGCTACTCTCCCCAGCTCGTTCATTGTTACTTTCCCCAGCTCCTTCATTGTCATCCTCCCCAGATCCTTCATTATCATCCTCCCCAGCTCCTTCATTGTTATCCTTCTCAGCTGCTTCATTATCCTCCCCAGCTTATTCATTGTCATCCTCCCCAGCTCCTTCATTGTTATTCTCCCCAGCTCCTTCATTGTTATTCTCCCCAGCTCCTTCATTGTTACTCTCCCCTGTTTTTTCATTGCTACTCTCTCCAGCTCATTCATTGTTACTCTCCCAAGCTCCTTTGCTATTCTCCCCAGCTTCAATTCATTGTTGCTTTCCCCAACTCCTTCATTGTTACTCTCCCCAGTTCGTTCATTGTTACTCTCCCCAGTTTGTTCATTGTTATTCTTCCCAGTTCATTCATTGTTACTCTCCCCAGCTCCTTCATTGTTACTCTCCCCAATTAGTTCATTGCTACTCTCCCAAGGTCCTTCATGGCCACTCTCCCCAATTCCTTTATTGCTACTCTCCCCAGGTCCTTCATTGCTACTCTCCCCAGGTCCTTCATTGCTACTCTCCCCAGGTCCTTCATGGCCACTCTCCCCAATTCCTTCATTGCTACTCTCCCCAGGTCCTTCATTGCTACTCTCCCCAGGTGCTGCATTGCTATTCTCCTGTTTTCATTGCTACTCTCCTCAGCTCTTTTATTGCCACTCTCCAGGTGCTACATTGCTATTCTTCCCAGGTGCTGCCTTGCTATTCTCCCCAGCTCTTTCATTGCCACTCTCCCAGGTGCTACATTGCTATTCTCCCCAGGTGCTGCATTGCTATTCTCCCCAGCTCTTTCATTGCTACTTTCCCCAGCTCCTTCATTGCTACTCTCCCCAGCTCTTTCATTGCTACTTTTCCAGCTCCTTCATTGTTACTCTCCTGTTCCTGTATGCACTGGTAGTACTTGAGTAATACCGTGGTATAGATTCACAATGCTGGTTTAATTCACAAATCATAGTAGTACAAAGAAAAAAAATGCACTTTCTTCAATACAGGCCAACCCCAAGTAACAAAAAGGTATAATCGTCTATTCCTCATAAACTAATAATTTCCTTCGATTCAGAGTTACAAGCAAGTTAGAAATCACATTGTCTTAGTTATTCTAGTTAGCTACATCCTATGAAGGATCCCAAAACTACTGTATGACTATATTGTGATATATCCTGTGATGTGCTGGATCCTTATAACATCCAGTGAAGTGTCCTATATGGTGTCTTGGTCATCATACTAAAGGCATATCCTGCACTCATTAGAAATCCTACTAGAGACATCCTAAGCAATAATCTAAAAGGATCTTCCATATCAGTTATTGTAAGGGTATAGTACTTATTCTACATGGCGTCATTTGTGTACCCAACATGGTATCCTTGAGGGCTCACACGGTGGGGGAAGTAAATGGGCAGCCTGGAAGAATGATGTTTCCTGTGGTAGTAACACATGTGGCAGAAGCTGGTCCGTGATGCAAGCTTTCTGGGGTGCTTTGGAGACAAGGCTGCTGGTGGTGAAGGTGTTAGCATGTCCTCAGAGGCAAGTGATGTGGGTGATAGTGGTGGTGAATTATGAATGTGATGCAGGTTGTGGTCTGTGTCTTCTGTTCTATCCCTATGTTTTGTCTGGCCTGATTTTGGTGGTGATGATGTGGTGGTAGTACAAGTGTGGTGGTGATGTCCTTGGTAAGTAGCAGGATAGATTACCATGTCTTTTAGTGACAATGGTGGTAGGGAAGAAAAGTGATCCTGCTCTTTGTTAGCAAGATCATATCCTTGTTCATCCTTCTTCATTATTTTCTTCATCTTTTTGTTTCACATTTTATTCATTTCTTTCTTTTACTTCTCCCTTTTCTGTCTCTTAATTTGCTTCTAATTCTTCACCTTCTACTTCTTCTTCATTAACTTTTCCTACTTTTTTTTCTTGTATTTCTTCTCCCTCTCTTTTTTCTTCTTTATTGTCATCTACTTTCTCTACTTCCTTTTCTTCTTTTCCTATTTCTCTTTCTTCTTCTTTCCTCTTTTCCAAGACATCAATTTCATTTCCCTCCTCCTCTTCTTCTGCTCCTTCATCTTCCCCTACTGAATACTGGACAACACTAGGCACCTGCAAAGATTCACACCCAGACAACAGCATGTCTTTCAATACTTCTTCCAGCTCTCTCTCGTTCTCCTCTTCACACTCCTCAGAGAAAGAATCTTGCTGGAAGAGCCCTCCATTAGCACTATCATCACCAGCAGTGGCCCCATTATTATCACCATTACCAGTAAAAGCAGCATCTTCTGTCTCAATGTCCTTTACAAGCAAGTTTAATATCTTATGAGAGTAGTTTCCTTTGGTAGTAACTCCCCAGGACACATCTTCTGTCCATGATAGGATGTCAAAGATTTCCTGGGAGTCCTCCATGGTGGTGACTGCCTCCTCCAGTAAAGAGAGGAGCTTCTGTACCTTTAGTTCTACGTACACCAAGAGCAGGGTTGTGCGGATGCCCTGTGGTAGAGCCTGCCTGGCATCACGGAGGATTTCCTCTAGACACTGTGACAATCTGGGAATGTTAGAGATGAGAATGGGATTAGCTATTACTTCTACTACTGCTTAAATACATTTACCTCTACACTATGGAAATATGTTTGAGATGTAGGAGAGTTAAGCTGTTACTACTTTTATTACTACTGTCATAGTCATTATTTACTATTATTATTTTAACTACTGCTACTTACTTATATGTCTCTCTAAGTGCAGCCCTCCTCTTGCCTTCCCTTTCATTATGTATAAAATGACTTGCTTTCTCAAGGCCATACATTTTCTCAAGCACTGTGTGCATCACCTGTGTATGGACTCTGGATAGTAGGCAGCATGCATACTTGAGGAACAGGTAGCGGGGATTAAGTGGGAGCTTGGACTGGTTGACTTGAAAGGTGTAGAAGTGGTTGATGAGCTTTGTTGTAGACCTGACAGTTCTCATCTCCATGCCAACCAGGTCTCTTGAAGCCAAATTGTCCAGATCAGTTTGTATGCGATTAATATAGTGCATCATGGCATCCAGCTGACCCTTGTACCATGCATGAAAGGCCCCCATCACCTTCTCTCTGGTCTTCTCATTTGCAGTGGGATTCTTGAGGGCCTCCAGGTGATATCTTGCACTGAAGTAAGGTGCCGGGCAGGGTAAGGGTGTGCGAGAATGAGGTTTTTCCTTGTAAAAGTGTGTGTAGGCCCTGTGAAGATAGAGATGATGATGGACGGTAAAGAGTATAGTTATAATATAATAGCCATATGTAGCAGTTTCATCAGTTGTATACCATCCAAGCTGAGAAAAAGCTGAAAATAGATTGAGATCCTTTGACTCCAGATTCAGTTTAGAACAAAGATATAGTACACATTGTTGTTACTGCTTTAAACAAAGATTTGTTTGACTTTATATGTATTGTAACATACAGTAAGATCTACACTTAGATCTAGATGATCATCTTGGTTTGATTGGTAAAGACATTGGATTCCCTTTTCTGTTAGTGTCTCGGTAGGGATTTAATTCCGACATGGCCAATGTATCCTACCTTTAGATCAGCTACTTGATGCTTCCACTAGGTTCCAAGGCACGGCATTACAGAAATACTATGAGGATATGGTTTGTACAGTCGTTGGCAGGTTCAGTACTTTTCCAAAGTTGGTAGCTATCCCTGAATCAGGTGGGTCATTGCATAGTTACTTATTACTCGTGAAAATGTACCATCCTATTTAATGGTGGTGAGGAGAGACGAGTCAACCTTACTATAATAAACTGATGGTTATCATAACCATTATGGCAGACTGTAGCCCATAAGACACTAAGTTTCCAGTTAAAGGTACATGAAAACGCTGATCATTGGAAGTAAAAAATGAAATCCCTTCCCTGTGCTTCTGTACAACTCCTAACTCATCAGAACACAATCCTTTGTCTGCCATTCTCCAAGCTGTTGATGAAGATACATTGACATAGAAGCAAATGTACAGGAATGACCCAATGACCCACTGATCTAGTGGATGAGAGGTACAACAGTACTAAAGTTGGCCTTGCTGTCAGGCAATATATAATATTTGTAACACCTGAGGGTAAGGACATGATGACTGTGCTACTATGTCTGTGATATATAGCACTATAAACTATCATACAGCAGCTGAGTGAGGAAGTATACTTTGCAATGTTGTTAACTTGTACATCTTATGAAGGTAGTGGTGGTTGTGGGCACTATGCGTATGTGCACTTGAACAATTTTGTTCTTCTATTCTTACCTTTTCTTTTGCTTCATTTTGTGCAGCTCCCTCTCAAGGTAGGTGATGTCATACTGAGTGTCTTGCAGCATCTGGGGTGCTTCTTCTTCCAGCCATACTGTGCAGTGAAAGTGCAGTTGTATATACAATTTAATGATGCAGGAGTAACTCCATTACTACATGCTGCATTTTTTTCTATTCATGAAATTAACATACACATGAAAGTGGACAGCAGAGAAGAGAGAAGAACATGAAAGCTAAGAAAGCAATTCAGTATACAAAACACAAGAAAATGCTCAAAGGAACAGAATGTTTGTAATACCTCAAACCAGTGTGTCCCTGGCTATATTGCCTCAAATCAGGGTGTTCCTGACTATATTGACTCAAACCAGGGTGTTCTTTGACTGTATTGCCTCAAACTATGGCATAACCAAAACACACTCAGTACTTGTATAGTGAAGTAATGAGTAACTGATCTGGAAGCTCAAATAAATCTGAGGTCTGGGAGAAAGAATCTGAGCCTGCACATACAATAATCATGTTAAAAGTAACTGCAAATAACTTGGATATTGAGTCTGCAATTTTATAACTGTAAGATTGCAAAAGTTACACATTATCCCTCCCCTCCCAAACACAAAGACACTCACATGCAGGGTCAGAATAGGAGTGAGTGCATTTGTTCCTTGGTACAGAGAGTGGCACATTCTCCTCTTTCTCAGTGGTGGCACTGCTGCCTTGTTCCTGCTGTGGAGAGCAGAGTGAGGCATATGAAGTGAATGTCTGAGGTTGCTGTGATGGGTATCTTGTAAAAGAAAAAAAAAAGATAAATAAATAAAAAAAAAATAGGTTAGAAATAAGACATATGTAAGAAAATGTTGAGGTGATGTGAGGTATGATGTGTTTTGAATGATTGACTTTTCTTACTACAAGCTGCAGTACCTAAAGGAATGTGTAGTACATACATACATGCCCCATGGAAGCAAATTACGTGGTAAAATGAATTACTTTTCCTGATGGTTGATATTGCCAGAAACATTTGGAATGACTAACACTACCTATATTACTACAATCACTATAATAATTATCCAGATATCTTCTTTGTCCTCTTCTTATGAGATGATTTCTTTGAATTTCCAGGAAGACTTTTAAATGACTACAACATTTCCATGAAAAATAAGACAATGGGGCTTTTGTCCGAAATTCTAGCAACAGCGAATTATAAATTATTAAATATATGATCTCCCGCGTGTTGACTGAATGTCAGGCCTTTCCTGGAGCTGAAGAACGCAGGAATTGTTGAAACCATGAAGTGCTTAATGGTGAAATTTTATACGTAAATTAGTCTAGGATTGTTGATCTGAGACAACAAGTGGTATGCTGCTATCAGCAGACAAATGTGTCTCATAGCAACACGGTCACTGGGAGGCGCACTGATGAGATGCCGCGGCATGGCACTGCGGTCTGGTGCGGCCGCGACCTCAGCCTCATCACCATTCTCCACAGTTTAAAAGGATTTTCTAATAAAATATCTAAATGCAAGGAAGACACTGACGTTGGTGCAGTCCAGTAATACCAAGGCAACTAATTAACTGGGTCACCAGGTATTCCTTTGCCAGTCTATAAGGAAAAACTCTCATTACAACTCACGTGTCCATTTTCCTTCCTGGCTGACCACTTCGCCTCCATCACCATTCACCAGAATCACCACTGACGCGTCACGGGGCGGAGGACGTATCACGTAGGCCCTGTGTCTTCGTACGTAGTAACAATATGAAGTAGATTACATTTTCTCTCTACCTCTCATTCACAAAATGGCTTCAAAAAGCCTACTCAAATCACGGTGGAATTTCTGAAGTTTCTTTTTCTCTTCTCGCGCGCTCACATGTCTATTGTCAACAAAATCATTATGCATTTTTATTTTATTAAATCTGCTGACTTTCAGTTAGTGAATAGATTATTCTTGACAATAAGAATGAGGTATTTTTTTCATATTCAAGAAACTAACTTTAATTAGTGTAAAATAGCCTAATCACTCGTTTTGCAGTGAAATACAGAACAGTAGGATAAATTTCATCACATTTTAAAAAGAACAACAACTAATACAAGATGACACCATGCAGTCCTAATTTCCGAGTGCATGAACGTGGCAAGTCAGGCAGCCTGAGGCGAGTCTCGTGGCTCGTGCTGCTCGCGCATAGACTGGTTGCGTATTTTTCTAACTTCAAGTTCCGAGTCCTCACTGCTTAGTGCTTACTGCTTGAAAGCCTAGCCCCGCAGCGCACCGGCGTAAGCACTTGTTGCTAAGTGACGTGACTTCGATCTCGGTTCTCACAGACTCATTAAAGTTTGTAAATGGAAGACCTGAATGTGGGATGTAACTTTACCACAAACTTGAAATGACCCTCACCGCCGCCTGCACAGCCAGACAGACACTCACCGACTGTCCGACTGTTGCAAAGATTTTCCGCCGACAAGCTCGGCGCCGTAGTTAAAAAAAAAAAAAAAAAAAAAAAAAATGATGGCCCTTACTTGAAAAATTCGTAGTTTTAAATACCGATTCCTTTGAGGAACCCTTACTTGCCACACCGCAAACCCTTAGTATTATTGGAAATTTAAGGGTGAGTGGCAAGGGAAGGGGAGGCATGCCTTACATGCTACCCTATAATGAAATAACAGATAAAATCAAATATATATCTTACAGATATAATCAGAAACGAATTAGTTAGCTATCAAGTAATAATATAATATAATGATATTATAATCGAAGTAATGCAGATGAAATTATGAATATTCCAAAGTTTCCATTGGTTTTGCCTATGTCAGAGACCTTTTCACCCTCTGGCCGAGGTCCCCGTGTTATTTACCCTCGGGGGCCTTGGCTCAACCTAACATGCTGCTTTTAATATCGAGAGAGAGAGAGAGAGAGAGAGAGAGAGAGAGAGTGTCATATATATTTTACCATTAACAAACGTTATGAATAGGATATCATAAGTGAAGGCAACGAGTCAAATCCTTTAACTGTTGGACTCAGTTATTACTTCAGATTTCTCTGCATATATATATATATATATATATATATATATATATATATATATATATATATATATATATATATATATATATATATATATATATATATATATTTCCAGCACTCGATCTATTGCTTATATTCGCATCTCCTTAGTTTCCTCTCCTTACTCTTTTCATTAATATCATCATGGACGGCAGCCCGCATATGTATTCACAGCCATTCTGCTCTGTATTAGACTAATAACATCACCCTCCGCACATCACGGGGTCTCAGACCTGACTGAGTGGTGCAGTACGAAAGATATGTTTGAAAAAAACTTCACTTCTACCCGGGACTTCACATGTAACTGCTACACCGGCAACAGCAGTGTTTCGCCTCACCTGTGCCTTCCTCAAGAAGACTATAACAACTGCAACGCTTCTGAGAAACTGACAGGCATCTCTCCAGGACTCGTAGGATCATACAAGATCGTCGCAGCCCGTTACAACAACTCTTCACCGCTGACTGGTAAGTGCCATGACTTATTAGTTCTTTCCTTGGGCAGTAAATACAACTTAATATGAATTTTATTGGGATAATAAGAAACAGAGTAAAGTGGAGACAAAACTACTAATTTTGAGGTACTGACAACTTATTTAAGTGTCAAATATGATGCCTATTATTTCAAGATGGTGGGAATTACAACAACGAAGGAAATATGGGATACATACCCCATACAGTACTGTAGTCCCACAATTTCGTCACATAGCTCTATGTTGACAAGGAAATAGAATGCTATAAAATCGGTAAATATGCAGAATAGGGCGTCCTTCAGAATCGACCTAAAAGTTGGTCCTACATATTATACTAACTGTTCTTGATACATGGGTGAAGGTTTTATTGAGCGGTGTTAGGTTAGATTAGATTACATAATGATAGGTTAGGTTAAATAAGTCAGGTTAGGTTAGATTACATAAGGAAAGGTTATGTTAGGTCAGATTACAGAAGGAAAAGTTAGGTTAGGTTAGGTTCAATAAAGTTAGGTTGGGGTAGAATAGGTTAGGTTTGGTGAAATAAAGTTAGGTTTGGTTAGGTTACATAAGGATAGGTTAGGTTAGGGTTGGTTTGGTTAAATAAAGTTAGGTTATGTTAGATTAGGTTAGGTTTGGTTAAATAATGTTAGGTTAGGTTAGATTACATAAGGATGTTAGATTAGGTTAGGTTTGGTTAAATACAGTTACGTTAGGATTGATTTGGATAAATATGCAGATTAGGTCCAAACCTAAATCTTATTGTCTGTTTTTATTCCCTAGAGTCAACATGGAGAATGGTCATCACTGGCTTCAGTTGCGAAATATGCGGATGATGGAGGAGAGGGTTAGAGTGAGGCTGAGAAGAAGAGTCATTCGGGATGGCAGCAATCCATTTGAAGACCTCGCTGAGGAAGAATTCCTTCTTGTACGATTCAGACTGAGCAAGGAGTGTGCACTGAATCTGTTGGATCCGATCAGTAATTGGGAATCATGTAGTTTATTCCCCATCCAATCTCTTACATGCCACACTACCATTATACCAGGTATTCAAAAGCATTCCCTCTAAACTATACATGTACAAAGTGTTTCCCAAAATATTCAAATATGTGTGCATGCAAAGTTTTGTTCTATTTTTTTTTTTTCGTTATGAGCAGAAAAGTGTACAAACACTTCATTATGAAAATATACTAGTAGAATTACAGTTTTGACAAATGACTCGCGAGTCTTGCTACAACTCTATGAAGTCCTTACGTATTCGTAAGGAGTTAACGTGCTGGCTGTACTCCATGACCTCAGCATGTGGACAGATTTTAAGAATAATCACCCTAACTATCAGACGAAAGTATATATATATATATATATATATATATATATATATATATATATATATATATATATATATATATATATATATATATATATATATATATATATATATATAACATACTTAAATGCTACGATTTGTATACCCGTCAATATATACCGTCACTGTTAATTTACCAACTACTCTAACACAAGGTCACGTAAAATCTGTAGAAGTCCTTTAGTAACAATGTTTATATAACAAATAGTTACGTAGTAGTACAATATTAGGCCACTCACTAGAACACGCTTGTCCGCCAGACAGGAGTGATTCCTAGATACGTAAAAGCACCGCCTCACCTAAGGACGATGGATACTAATCCGTAAAGTTTGTTATCAGCGTCATGGTTCTTACAGATTTGCAACATGCGATGAAACACACACACACACACACACACACACACACACACACACACACACACACACACACACACACACACACACACACACACACACACACACACACACTTGGTCGTTTGACGACGCGTAGCAGAATGAAAGATGAAGAAAAAGTTTGCATAATTCCGGTAGTATTATAATAATGTTAAAGTCTAGAGAGAGAGAGAGAGAGAGAGAGAGAGAGAGAGAGAGAGAGAGAGAGAGAGAGAGAGAGAGAGAGAGAGAGAGAGAGAGAGAGAGAGACACCTTTTTTATAAGTTTGAGTTTGACTAACTTAGTGAAGGTTTGGTGAATGAGAAAAAGTTAATGTAGAGGATTAACATAATTTGTTTCCGTCACTTGATGGAAAGTCGCTTCTCAAAAAGAGGGTGAAAAAGAGGAGCCTTATAATGTGACGGTGCCTCAAGTTACCTTTCTGAAATCTTTCTTCATTCCATAAAAGTGTCTGGAGCAACATAAGACTGAATCTTTAATACTGAAGTAAGTTTGAATTGGCCAGCATAAAGATGTGGCTTGGCTTGTACAGTAAAACCAATTAAACTTTTCAACGGAGAACTGTAGCCGCCGCCCGTCGCCCGCGTCCTGGAGAACCATGGGGTTACCCAAGGCCCACAGAATTGGCCTTGGGGTGACCAATACTAGCTACAGTACCTGTAACCCTCGATCTTTGACCCCTCTGACTCTGAATTATTGTTATCATTATTATTATTATTATTATTATTATTATTATTATTATTATTATTATTATTATTATTGTTGTTGTTTGTTGTTGTTGTTGTTATTGTTATTATTATCATTATCATCATCATCATTAATCTTATATTATTTTTATATATATATATTTTTTTTTTCAGTGTAAAGTCTTCACCTAAATTATTAGTACTAGTATCTGTATGAAGGACTTATCTTAGGTATACCTATCATACATTATTGTAGGTATGTTCCAGCCGACTGTGATTAATAGCAGCAGAGCGATCACTGATGTGTCACACACACACACACACACACACACACACACACACACACACACACACACACACACACACACACACACACACACACACACACACACACACACACTGGGACGTGAGCCTCGGATGTCCCTGAAGTTGATGACGAATGAGGCAAGTTATTTCCTTTCCTGTGCGTTTCTCGGACAACAGATTCCGCCTCCTCCTCTTCCTCCAGCTGTGGCCGCCACGTCGGTCACTCTTCGTAAGTCATCGCAACGAGAAGAATGCTCGATGCTGAGGAAAGTTTAATTAAAGTAGTTAATCACACGCGTCGTAAAAGCTGGAGAAGGATGTCTCAAGTTAAGACGGTGGGCGTAAGAATGCTTTTCTGATCGTGCGTAGATGTGCCTCGCCGCTGCTACTCGAGTTGGGATCTGCCTGCGCCACCACGCCCAAACAGAACAGACCGATCATTGCAACCCCTGAAAGACCGCAGAAGAATTACTTGCCAGCGCTGTTGTGCATGCATATTCCCGTAAAACCTCTGAAGATGTGACACATAGGCACTTTAGTATCTTATAACCAACAATGCTGATGTAATATTGTTGTATTTGTCACGAGTATCTTTTTATAAATTTTTTTCTCATATTTTCCCTTTCAGTGTTGGCCCAGCCGAAGGTTTCAGACAAGGCCCCCTATGAGATTAACACGTCGCTCACCGGAGCAGCATGAATGTTCTCAAGGAAGACGGTATGTAATACCGTATGCTACTGCTTTATTTTATCTTATTTTATTATTTTATTATTTTATTTATTTATTTATTTATTTATTTATGTATTTTTATTTTTATTTTGCTCTTTACATTTGTGTTGATTGTGCTATGGACATCTGGACCTGCAGGTGAGATGCGTAATTTTGAAAGCAGTCGTTTTTTTTTTACGGGAATATGCAGTGTTGGTGTTTGTGTCCGATGGTCAGTAGGGTGGAGTGTGACCATGCAACATCAGTAAGAACTGCTTCAGTCTGCGGAAACAGCTTCACCAGTTGTGTTGTGTTTAGCAGCCTGAAGGCCACTCACATCACTCTTGTCAAGAGTACAATGGAACACGCAAAAGCTGATCGGTGCGGTGCAGTGCGGTGCGGTGCGATGAAGTGCAATGCGATGCGGTGTGGTGTGGTGTGATGCGGTGCGTACACGCTTCTACCTGCTGATGTACTGCGTTATCAAGCACTCATAATATTGTGTGTAGGAGGAATCGGTTGTGTATGGCGTTTTTGGCGGACCAATCTGTCGTATTTGAGCTTTAGGTGTGTGTGTGTGTGTGTGTGTGTGTGTGTGTGTGTGTGTGTGTGTGTGTGTGTGTGTGTGTGTGTGTGTTTTGTTACAGAAGATCACCTCTTTTTTTTTCTTTTAACAAAATAGCAAAATAGATAAATGATACAGAATAGACTGATTGAATAAAGGTGCTTCAGCCGCGGGTGTCACGAAGCCATATTTAACCATGTTGGTTTGCTGTGATTCCCTGCAGCGTTTCACAGGATACCGATACTCTTCGTTTCATATGGATTCAGTATAAGAGTAATTCATTGTCTTCATCTGATGTGCACAATAAAAGACTGTTCTGTAAAATTGCTTTGTTTGTTACTTTGCCACACTGGGCCAGCCTTCATGGCGTGAAGTAACGTGGCTGCCTAGCTCGGGCTGCTGCTGAAGTGCGAGGCGGGGGGTGTCGTTACTGAGGCGCGGCGGCATGGTGGTGACTTGCACGCTCATTACACTCACTCTTATTACTTTCCCGTCGATTAGCCGCTCGTCGTTAGTCTTGATGGGAGACGCAAGATTCCGGGAACAGTATTTCTAAATCCCACAAGGAAGTCTCGGAAATAACATTTCCTCAGTTTTTTTTTTTTTCGCCATTAAATGACAGACATTAAACCACTGTCATTATGATAGAAATATAAAAATAATCTTCGTACTAAAGAGTTTATTACGTCTCGGCCCACAGACCTTCTAGACATTCCCTTCTACCAGTGCAAGCTGGACCTTTGATTGCCTTCCGCAGAGCCACAGGCCATTGTGTTCACTCTCGAGGGTTGGCTGGCACACCTTGACTCAGGCAGTAGGTCATCACTCCGTCCATTCACCGCTGGCCAGTTTCAGGGCATGTTCCCGTATAACAAGTTAGTCTGTGGCGGGCGTGAATTAAGCTGTTAGTGCTTTCAGAAGATTTCTCATTTCTTCTTCTTCATCTTCTTCTTCTTCTTCTTCTTCTTCTTCTTCTTCTTCTTCTTCTTCTTTTTCTTAACATTTGTTGTACAACTGTGAAGGGCTAAGTTTTTTACAACCTTCCTCTACCTGGCCCGGTTGTGGAAGTCGTTCTTCAACAGTTGTTTTTTTTCTGTCAAGCTAAGTCCTCCTGTACGCAGTCCATCCAGAAACTCTTATTTTCTCTCTTAGATGCGCTCGCGAAAAACACAAACGCCCACCATCAGTGTTGAATGTGAGCATTACGCATTGTCTCATTTGTATGTCGACGCCAGTAAAGAAGACTGTGGACAAGCTGTAGTTACTCTCAGTGGCATTTGCCTAACACAAAAAGATGATAAGGTAGCGCTATGTTTGTACTGGTTCACTCTCACCTCACTCTTGGTGCGTCTTGTTGTCTTCCGCGGACTTGGCACTTGTGCACTGAGTTAATAAATCCTTCTACAATCTCTCTCTCTCTCTCTCTCTCTCTCTCTCTCTCTCTCTCTCTCTCTCTCTCTCTCTCTCTCTCTCTCTCTCTCTCTCTCTCTATCTATCTATCTATCTATCTATCTCTCTCTCTCTCCCTCTCTCTCTCTCACTTTGGGAATAAAGTCAAGAAGGTAAGTAGCTCTTTGAGGTGACGCTCAGCCCCGGAGGGAAGACGGGCGAGGGGCAGCGGCGGTCATTCGTGGAAGGCTCTCAGGTGGTGTTACCGCCGTCACTATAAATCTTGGGCCGCGTCACTGCAATAAGAGAGAGAGAGAGAGAGAGAGAGAGAGAGAGAGAGAGAGAGAGAGAGAGAGAATGTGTGTGTGTGTGTGTGTGTGTGTGTGTGTGTTTTCTTAACGGCACTACTGCCTTTCGCCTGGACAGAAGCTGATAATGGGACAGGAGAGACAGCACCTTATTCATCCGGTGATGGCACAAACCAGCACGGGCGTCTCCATGGCAGCAACTCGTGTGTCCAGAGGTTGCCATGGCAGCGGCGCGCGGCTCATCGTCCTCGGGGACACAGCCTTATACGCCTTCTGACGGGCACGGCGGCAGCGGCAGCACCACGCTTTCGGACGGTGCCCACATACAGATACACACACACACACACACACACACACACACACACACACACACACACACATATTTTATCATAAGTGCCGGCAGCTTCCCCAGCTGGAATCCATCCCGAGGAAAGATACGCATTCCCTCGATACTATTACTGAGGACATCGATCTTACACCTCCTCCTCCTCCTCCTCCTCCTCCTCCTTCTCCTCCTCCTCCTCCTCGTCATCCATAGATAAGAAACAGTCTCGTGTTTTGAATGCAGATGACGCTGTTGCGTTATCGGATATCCCATGCTTCTTTACGTAAACAAATCGGAGGAGCACTGTGGCCAGACGCCTCGGCATTTTCCACAGGAACACGCTCGGATTGTTGTCTAGATTAATAGACATTAAGTGACAGAAGGCATTAAGAATATGTACGCGCTTCAGGGTAAAGCGGCGGAGTACACATAGCATCGCCCTCTGTCATCTCACCGGCTCAGGCTGACTGACTGAGGAACCTCTGGCATGGGCATGGCGAGCAGCCCATTCCATCCCGGGCTGGAGATCAGGTGGCGAGATGGTCGGTGTGCGTGTGGTGTGTGCTGTGTAGAATCAACTCACCTCAGCCTCTAAGAATCCACGTTGCCGCCTGACTGCACACGCTTGACATGCAAGTGCGTGAGGAATCTGCGCGTTCCCTTAATAAATGCAGATCCCTTGGTGTGTCTCGGATTACTCGACCAGAGAGAGAGAGAGAGAGAGAGAGAGAGAGAGAGAGAGAGAGAGAGAGAGAGAGAGAGAGAGAGAGAGAGGTCCTTATACTTATCTGAATACATTGTCGAGAGGATGAACACGACAAGTAGTTGTGTATAAGGACGGAGTGTTATATATACAAACCTTGAAGCCGAACAACAACATCAACAACAACAACAACAACAACACACACACACACACACACACACACACACACACACACGATCGTCACTGGAATGCACGTACACGCAACAAGAGGCGAGGGGTAAGTGAGGGGCGAGGAGTGAGGGGCGAGGTGTTAGGGGCTATAGGGGCGAGGGCCAGGGATGAGTAGTAAGAGAGGAGGAGCGATGGGCGCTTGGCGAGGGGCGGGGGCGAGGGGCGATGGGCGAGGGCAGCAGGACTGACACCAACAAAAGGGTTTTGTGCTGTCACAGGCACAAAAATCTTTCCGGGGTTTTGGCTGATGCGTCATGGACAATATTCAGCCGTGCAACACATGCACGAGTATCTATGTGATGCATCCTCGACGGCTCGCTACTCTTGTAGGTGCCGATCCAGGCTAAAGTGTTCCTGAGAGGGCAGTGGTGCGCTGTGAAGACACCTGTGCTCGAGTCCACCTACTAAAGGGACGTAGTGCCATAACTGAAAGGCTTAGGGGAATACCACCACCACCACCACCACTACCAACAACAACAACAACAGCAACAACTACTACTACTACTACTGCTACTACTACTACTACTACTATTACTATTACTACTACTACTTCTACTACTACTACTACTACTACTACTACTACTACTACTACTACTACTACTACTATTTTAATCTGCTTTTAATGCTAAATGATAAAAAAAAAATAATAACTCTGGAATTCCACATTCAGACCTCGCGTTTCCTTGCGCCCCTTCTGTACGTACGTTTGCCACACAAAACATGAGGGAAGGACGCGTCTATCTTCCCGGCACACGAGCTCCCAGCCACCGGAATGTGTTGCTGCCGCCTGAGCTACAAAAACATGCATTATTAATTAGTAAGAGAGACTTCCGGAAAAGAAAACAAAAATAAGAGACGTGCAAGTAGGAAGCAGGTAATCCGCGAGAGAGAAAGCGGCGATGAGTGAGGGAGAGATCTGGCTCAATATTCCTCCTCTAGGGGATTCGTGAATTAAATAGGGATTGTGTGGTGCTTGGTATAGCGTGTGGCGGTAGTGTTTGTATGTGTGTGTGTGTGTGTGTGTGTGAGGGAAGGAAATCTGGTGGTGGTGGTGTGTGATGGTGGTGAGGGGGCAGTGGTGTGTATGTGTGCGTGTGTGGCAGTTGTGTGCAGCGTTCGGTAGTGTTGTTTTTCGCGCGCGGCAGTGGAGTGCTATGCCGTGTCACTGTGTATGGAAATATATGGCGTGGCAGGGGTGGTGGCGGCGGCGGTGATGGCGGTGGTAGCGATGGTGGAGGCAATGACGGCGGCGATGGTGGTGGTGGTGGTGCTGGTGTTGGTGGCGGTGCTTTGCCTGAGGGCCCAGCGAGACTCGGGGCCCACTCAGGCGTCCCATCTCAGTCTGCTGCCTCGTTTGGCCACTTACATCCAGCACAGGTCGTTTCCCTGCAATAGTTGGAGCGGTAACCTCGCCTCGCCTCACCTCGCCTCAGCCCTGCCAAGCTTCCCTGGCATCGTGCACCACCACTGATAGGGACGACCATCCAAACCAAACAACTGGGTGACCTACATTCAAGAGTACTCGTTCCCTTTCCTCGTGTACTCGCCTCGCTCATCACGAGGCGAGTACACGCAGCTCTACTGGAGTGCGGGTCGTCGCCAACATTCTATATTGACACTCTAAGAGACACACTGGCCAGTCTCACTCGTGTTCATATTGTGCAAAGCTGTGGCTGTTGCTTTTATGGACAGTATGCTCAAAGAGAAAGCCACAGAACAACTAAAGGAAGCAGCGATAAACTATAGACTTCATTCTACGAAAGTTCATTTGTTTATAGTGATATTTATTGACTTCCTTTTACTCTCTTACTTATTTTCCATTTGTGGTTAGTGTAGGACTGCTATGCAATCAATCTAGTAAGAGACTCCAGGTCTGTTGCTGCTTGTGTCTTTGTATACTTTTGATTGAGACCGTCAGCTGTTTCCAGATGGTTTTGTTGATCATCATTATCCTTAATTGGTGTGTGTGTGTGTGTGTGTGTGTGTGTGTGTGTGTGTGTGTGTGTGTGTGTGTGTGTGTGTGTGTGTGTGTGTGTGTGTGTGTGTGTGTGTGTGTGTGTGTGTAATAAGGCGAGAGATGGTTAGTCAATTCCTCTGCATTCACTCATCTGAACATCCCACAGTAGACCGCTATACAAGTGAGACTTCCCGAGGGGTTAATCTGAGCATTGTTTGAAGATCGGATCGCACACACGCACATTGGGAAGGTGTTTGGCTCCTGGACAGTTCTACCGGGACTCTGAGGAGTTGCGGTGGTGATGTACAGTGGTTGGTAAGAGTTCTGTCCCTCTTGAAATCACCCGAGCCTTGGGTAATGCAGTGCCGTGTGTTCTGTTAAACTAGGAAAAGGGCACATCGTGGAGTTCAGGGAGGTGTAAGAAATGGGGCCATTCATGGGTAAGTAGGCGTCCTTCTATTCAGGGGAAGATTGCGTGTTCACCTTTTACTTTGCGCTCAGTCCTTGTCACCATCCAGACGGCCATTACGTTGCTACATGAAAGGCAAGGTACAGGTAAGACTTGCCACGTGGCGGAGAGAGAAGCCAAGGAAGCTTAATCTTTCCAAAGTGCTTTGGGTCTGATTTGCAGCCGGCTGTGTTTTTCTGACGCGGTTCCCTGCTTTCCTGGATTACAAAGTCTGAGGCGCGGGGGAAGGCGGGACGGCTTCATGGCGAAACAATTGAGGCATGAATTTTGTCGAAGTGTTCTGTATCCAGATAGAGCCAGGGAGGCGGCGGCTGCCGCGGCACTGTACGCACGAGTAATTCCATGCCTGGGAGCCAGTGGCTCCCTGGTGAAGGTAAGGAGGAGGTGGTGGCCTCGCTTACACAACACATGCCATTTTTCTGATATACTGAAATGTATTGCGTAAGCCTCACTTGTACACGAGGCTCTGTCATAATAATCTTGCTGAGGACCGGGCAGCGTGGACAGACACAAGTGCTAAAACTGCATGTGTGGTTAACCGTACAGCCAAATCTTCTATTGACGGCAGACTATAACAAAAACTATACCAATACACACAGATCGCCCTAACACTGATGAACCCTCGCAGTGTA
This sequence comes from Portunus trituberculatus, assembly GCF_017591435.1. NCBI lineage: Eukaryota > Metazoa > Arthropoda > Malacostraca > Decapoda > Portunidae > Portunus > Portunus trituberculatus. The sequence continues at coordinate 16,344,718 of NC_059304.1, forward strand.
TGAAGGCGGGCGGGAGCTTTTTCCCCATTCTCTATTATTTCCATTTCCTCGGTTGCCTCGGGATCCACTCCAAATGAAGTAATAGATCGATGCAAATAATCTGCGGTTCGCGGTGGTTCCAGTAGCGGGCAGCAGCGGGTCGCCTCCTCCCCACCTGCGACCACTACGCCCTCAGTCTGCCCGCTTGTCTATATTGATTGTTATAAACACACAAGCACCGCCATGAAGCTTGGGATTGTTTAGAGATATGTAACGGTGTGTGTGTGTGTGTGTGTGTGTGTGTGTGTGTGTAATAGCCTCTTCTCTCTCTCTCTCTCTCTCTCTCTCTCTCTCTCTCTCTCTCTCTCTCTCTCTCTCTCTCTCTCTCTCTCTCTCTCTCTCTCTCTCTCTCTCTCTCTCTCTCTCTCTCTCTCTCTCTCTCTCTCTCTCTCTCTCTCTCTCTCTCTCTCTCTCTCTCTCTCTCTCTAATCTCTCAATCAGCCAGGGATGATAGACGGGTATAGATATGTGTGTATGTTTTATTTAGGGACTGCCGCGTGAGGGCTTTACTGGCTTGTCGCAGCTTGCCCTGTGTTCTTCCATACCTGCGTTCTCGATCAAATAAAAAAAAAGTAAGGCTCGCAAACACACTAAAGTAAACCTACATATATGGAGGAGCAGAAGGGCAGTGTGTTGGGTTCGTCTCAATTCTCTACCGTGTTAAAACGTAGCACAACCTCTGGACGTGATCGAAACAGTTCCAGTCTTCATCTCTCTCTCTCTCTCTCTCTCTCTTTCGTATACATACCTCTCTTTTTTCCTCTGTACTGTACCAGCGCTCCGCCGGTCGTTAGACGTAAACCTTTCGGAAATGCCTTAAAAATACACCGGGAGAATAAACGGCGTCCGGAACACCCTCCAGTAAGCGTTCAGCGGCGGATGGAAGATGTGGTGGTGGTAGTGATGGTGGTGGTGGTGGTTTTCAGTCGATGATTCAGGAAGACTGTGAAAGGAATTATTATGGAAAAGGATTGAAAAGGATAAAAAAAAAAAAAAAAACCGGTCATATCTGAAAGGAAGATGAAGAGAAGGAGGAGGAGAAAGAGAAGGAGAAGAAGAAGAAGAAGAAGAAGAAGAAGAAGAAGAAGAAGAAGAAGATGAAGAAGAAAAAAAAAACCAGAAGCAGAGGAAGAGGAAGAATACAATGAGGAAGAAGTGCAGGAGGAAACACAAGAGCTTCCTCATCAACTCCAATAAAAAAGAAAGAAAGAAAAATGAGAAAGAACAATGAAAAGATATAGAGCAACAGCAGCAGCAACAACAACAGGAGGAGGAGGAGGAGGAGGAGGAGGAGAAGGAGGAGGAGGAGCAAGGTATTAAGCCACATCATGCTGCAATGTGACACTCTTAGTGAAATTAAATGTTTTCTTGACATGAAGAGTAAATGATTCTGGTAGAGAATTGCAAAGCAGCGAAGACAGCGGGAAGAGGAAGAGGAGACGTGAAGACGTGAAGAAGATGAGAAAGAGCAGGAATGGAGGAGGAGGAGGAGGAGGAGGAGGAGGAGGAGGAGGAGGAGGAGGCTTGGAGATGGGATGAGAAGGAGAGTTAGAAAGAAAAAAAGCAAGGAGACACTGGTGGAATGAAACACCACCACCACCACCAACACCACCACCACCATCACCACCACCACCATCTCCACCACCACCACCACCACCACCACCACCACCACCACCACCACCACCAACAACAACAACAACAACAACAACAACAACAACAATAACAACACACACACACACACACACACACACACACACACACACACACACACACACACACACACACACACACACACACCATTCCCATTACTCAGACCTGTGGATGGTGTTGCCCTTTCGACTCCAGAGGAAGAGTAATAAAGACTGAAAGGATGAGGGAGGATGAAGAAGACTAAATTCCCTGGTCAATCTCACTTCAGCTTGGCAATAGTTAGGATCTGTATACACCGGCACTCTTTTTCCCGACTCTTACGTCCCCTTCTCAATCTGAAGGCAGTGTTAAACATCCACTTTCTGTCAATGTAGCCAATACTGAAACATTTCCCTCGGTTTGTGATGCCGATAGTGAAAAATTACCCTCATTCCATGCTGTGGGGAGTACGGAAGGGGCGTGAGAGGGGCGGCCCGTGCACATGTCTTCCCTCTCTCTCTTTCTTTCTCTCTCTCTCTCTCTCTCTCTCTCTCTCTCTCTCTCTCTCTCTCTCTCTCTCTCTCTCTCTTCATTTATTCATTTACCTTTTCGGTTTGATTTTGCTGTGGCAGTACGTATCTCCATATTTGTAAATTGAAAAGTAGAAAAATACAGCCAGTTTGGATGTCAAAGAGCTACATCGGTCTTGTAAATATTCATGTAAGTGATTTTTCGTTTGACGTGTCAGCTTTTGGTGTGCGCCTTAGTGCCGTGCAGCCGTGCTGTCAGCCGGTGCTCAGTGCACAGCCGGCGGGTCCTGTGAGGCTCGTGCTGCCAATCCCTCCTTTGCCGCCCACAGATTGAGGCTGCTCCAATAAAATGTAAAGCGAGTGCCGTTCAGTGGCCGGCGTCACTCAATCACTTCACCGCGGCACGGATCACACCACGGCTGCTTTACATCCCGATATTTCATTGACTCCATCGGTGTATTTTTAACCGTGCAGGTGTGGGCCGCAGCCGTCACATCAGCAGGAGAGACAAGGGAAGGTGGTGGGCGAACACTCCCAGACACGCCGCACCTGGCTGTGTACATACACTCCGTCTGCGACGCTCCGCCTGACTGTTTGCTTGCCGGACTTGTGCGGCGGAATTCAGGTTTAAGGGAAATGTACCCTACTTTTTAATCTTGTTTTGTAAAATGTTAAGAAGTGTTGTCTGAGAGGCGGGAGCCGGAGAAGATAGGAAGGAGTGGGGACGGTGGTGCATGGCTGGCCAGGAGAGGGAAGGGTGGGGTGGGGAGTCGCGGCGTTCTCCTGCTGAGGTTTAGTGGAGGCGATGGTAAGTGAGAGCAATAGATTCAAGACGGTCGTGGATGATCGGCGTGGTGTAATTGGTGGATCGCGGTGAGCTGAGGAGCCTCGCTGGCCTATAACTCTGGCGCACAGATCGCTGGGATTTGCCTCGCTCGACCTCAACAAACGGTGAGGCACATGCCATGACGCCACACGCTGCGTTAATCACTGTGCAGCAGGGTCGCCTCTGCCACACTGCCTCATTCAAATACATGAAGATGATCAACTCGCCAATATTTCGACGTAATGCATCAGTTAAGTGAGCGATGAAGTTTGTTGCATTGTGAATTAGATGTCTAGTTCACAGGCTGACGACACTTCACTGCCCATGTTCTGGTTCCCTTCAGCGGTGGCGCGACACCCACACGCTCTGCTTTTCACGTATACCAGCGCTGGTGTTAATGTGATGTGGAATATATATTTAGTGCAGAATTATTGGTGAAATATTGCTAGAATCATACAAACCATCTTGAAAAGGGCAATAACTTCAATTGGAGCGGTTTGAAACTGTCGGGATAAGACGCCGATAGACTTGAGAATACATGCATAACGTTAGGTTAGTGAATTTGTGTATTCATTTTGAAGGGAATTGCATTATTACATTGAGTTTTCTTATAGTAATCTTAGTAGGTGAACTTTACTTATGTGGGAATCACGTAGAAGCGTCGTGCACCATTTCCACGTCAATCACACAAGTTTGGTTTCCTGGTGTACAGCAATCTTGCTATCCTGAACCAGATTTCCTCTCGAAGCTTAACGATTATGATGGACTTGCCCTGGTCTTGAGGGAATCGTCCTTCATTCTGTATTCTGTTTAATAATTCTACTGGTAAGATTCCTGCTCAATAATTCTAGCTAGATTCCCGTGTGGTAATTCAGGAAGGAGGCGTTCTACAGCAATCCTTATTTTCGTCATTAATTCAAGGATTACTTCACTCCTGGTTTGTCCTTCCGTCACTGTATCATTGAGTCTCTACTTTGGTATTCTTGGCTTTGATTTTCCGGGCCGTCTTGGGTTCAGGTATAGGACGCAGAAATCCCTGTGGTCTTTATTAACTCTTTCAGTAGTGGGACGCTTTTTTTACCATGAGTTTTGGGTACGATTAGAAGTAGGAACTCAAGAAGAATGTTGTTTAGGTCTTGCTTTCTCTTCTTCCTTCAAATATCAAGTCTATAACATCATCCTTTCCCATCTTTATCCACTTCCTACTTTCCCAGCCTCTCCTGTTTTCTCTCTTGTCTTTTTCTCTCGTATATGTTCTAACTCTCCCTTCTGCTCACTCATGACACTTACCCTTCCATTATTCCTTCTTCTCTCCCAACATAACGCTACTCATCTTCTACTTATCTCATCTCTCCTCTCATTGCATGCACTGAGCTACGTCCTTTTATTTTTCTGCCGCCTACCACCCCCAGGTGACTCGCCAGCTCTGTGTCTCTTTGCGTCCTGCTGGAGTGGCTGTCAGTCTTCCGCCGCACCCTCGCTCCACAAACCTGATTTATTGCACCACTTTGCTCTCCATTCATTCGTCTTAGAGGGGTCTTTGCAGGCTCTTTTATCACTTCTTTTCCTCTATGTTGACTTTTTCAAGTATAGTATAGGTTAGGACAGGTTTATAACTTCTCTATCGCTTGTTACTCACCTGTGAACTGGTTACTAAAGTATTTCAGGTACCAGTTTTATGTAAAAACTTCTATAAGAACATAAGAAAATAAGGGACTTCTATATGTGGCAGTCCGTATCATTCTCATCCACACATTTGTCTACCCCTCATTTGAAACTTTAATGATTCAATGTTATCAATGTAATTACTGAATCTGTCTCAGTCATCTGCCACTCTGTTTGAGAATCAGTTCCTTTCTATAACTTTCTTAATCTAGCTCCATCAACCTCGAGTCTGTTATTTCCATTACTTATCGTCCCATCGTGTGTAGTGCGCTATTGATTTTCTAGTGGGCGCTCCTTCAGTTTGCAGTGAATGTGTATTGTAAGTCACTACACGAGATCGTTCTTTATGCATCAGCCTATCTCTTTTGCTTAGGTCTTCCCTGAGAAAAACACTCGCGCACTGCTATTGATTTCGTTTTGTGTGTGTGTGTGTGTGTGTTTGTGTGTGTGTGTGTGTGTGTGTGTGTGTGTGTGTGTGTGTGTGTGTGTGTGTGTTTTCATGGTTCTGCCTCGGTCCCTTTTCGCTGAATATGTATTTCAAGTCATAACATCAGATCGTTTCTTATTTCCAAACCCATCATTCTTTCTGCTTCGCGATCGCTCCTCTATTCTCCAAACGACCGCCTCCATTCTTCCCATCGCACTTCCTACTCCGATCCATCACTGCCGACCCTTGGCCACCACTCTCTAAGCACAGGCTCCATAAGAAGTGGCTTTTCATCTCCTGGAACACCGTAATATTGTTTTCCCCGACACGTTTATAAATAAATCACTTCCTCTTGTACACGTCTTTGTGATAAGGTGAATTAAGGCGCGTTTTTCAGTGGCGTCGTTAATATGTTGTCTCTCCAGGCGTCACGAGGTTTAATTATACACGGGTGCTTCGTTAATGATTATCAACATCGTTAATGGCTAAAAAAATACACACGTGATGCTTCCCCAGCCAATGAATGGTTCATAAGTCTGCCGTAAGAGTATAGCGCCCTTGTAAGTCCTAACAGAAGGTTTGCCGATAGGTGGCTGTGTTACATTAAGTAGTTATAGCAAAAAACATCCTGTCAGTCGGTACATTTGCGATAGAGTGGTGTTACATATGTGTATTGAGAAAACACACACACACACACACACACACACACACACACACACACACACACACACACACACACACACACACACACACACACACACTGTGTTTCCTCATCCTTATCAACGATGCTCTCGTCCACACCCCCCACCGCTGGAAGTATGTGGACGACTGCACCGTGGGCGTACCCGTCAACAACACCAACCCAGACTTCTCAGCACTGCAGTCCACTCTAAACCAACTACAGACGTGGACGGAGGACAACAAAATGACCATCAACCACACCAAGACCGTGGTGATGCACATTTGTACCTCCACAGCAGCAGTCCCCCTCCCCAGCTTTCTGTGGGCCCTCACTCCCTCCAGGTGGTCCGCAGCACCAAGCTTCTAGGTGTCTTGGTGGATGATCAGTTAACATGGAAGCAGCATGTTTCCAACATCATCAGGTCAGCCTCATATAAAATCTATTTACTGCGCCGACTCAGGTCCCTGGGAGCACCGGCAGATGAGCTGAGGGGAGTGTACCTCACCTTTATACTCCCTAAGCTCATGTACGCCGCCCCAGCGTGGTCCTCCTCCTGAACCTCACACAACGACAACAGCTGGAGAGGGTTCAGAGGAGGGCGTTCAGGGTCATCCTTGGGCCTGCCTACAGGTCCTACGAGGACGCCCTGACCTGCCTGAGTCTGCCGAGGCTGGCCACAAGACACCAGGAAGCCTTGGAAAAATTTGGGGAAGGACTGCTGCGTCATCCACGTCTCCGCCACCTGCTACCACCCGACGTGCCTCCCCCTGCTCGCGCCACCCGACACCATAATCGCGTGGCGCCTTTGAGAGCACCGCGCACGGATCGGTACCGACTTAGCGCGGTGCCCACTATTGTGCGAGCTTTAAATAAATAAGTGAATTTCTAGGTTAAGTTTATCCATAGTTAGGTTAGCATTTTTAGTTCATCGTGGTAATGTCCCCCCCCCCTGTACATTTTCAGTGTATTTTTTTTACATTGCCTAACTAATAAACCGTTTATTATTATTATTATTTATTATTACACACACACACACACACACACACACACACACACACACACACACACACACACACACACACACACAATTGAATTAAAAGAAAAGTTACTCCCTGAATCTATCATGCCAGAGGAAATACAAGATTGCTTCACTCCGGCAAATGCTTCACTCAGTCACGTCCACCTTCGCGCTGCTCCCTTTCCTTCACTGCAGTGTCTGGCGCGAGCTAAAACCCTCAGCTCTCTCGCCACAACTACTCTCATAGGCCACACAGCCGCGCACTGCAGGGAAGGAAAGATTCTCAACAGTGTTTCATCTGCTAATGATATTAAAAAAAAAAAACCTTGTCAATCTGTCACTGGAACCGTAAAAACAATATTGAAAACCAGTGTAACTTCACCCTTTTAAAAGTAGTCGAGGTCGGAGCAGCAGCGTTTTAGAATATGGTTCAAACAGGCACGGCTTTCTGTTCCTTCTGTCCTTATTCGTGTTATTTCTTCTTCTTTTGTATGTTGCAGTGGTCAACGCGTCCCTTCTCACTCCAGGCGCTTGTCTCTTCACTTATGCCTCGCGATATTCCCTCCTCCTCTTATCACCCTTCCTCCTTTTTTTCCCCTTTTTTTCCTTTTGCTTCACTGCCTCCGTCCTCCCCCCTCCCCCCCTCCTCTCTCTCTCTCTCTCTCTCTCTCTCTCTCTCTCTCTCTCTCTCTCTGTTTGTCTCCCATCATGCATCACGCTAAAACAATAATTTACGCCATTACTGCAATCATGCAAAATTAATTACTAAAAATTGTTGATAAAAAGCCATCCCGATTTGTGTTTAGTGAGTCGTCCGTAAACTGAATAAAAAAGTGAATAAAATAAAATGCACAAATAATAAAACGGGTAAACGGATAAACAATAATTATCGAATACAATAAATCGTGGAATTTCGGTTTAGTATCTGTTGCTTTGTGTTTGGTTTTTTGTTCCAGATTAAATGACGACTCTCACTGTTTTGTATTGAAGCTTCCCTCAAAAAGAAAAAAAAGTAAATAAAAACCAGCGTGAAAAGAACGCCATTCCCCGAAGCTGATTAACTACTCATTATAACCTGACTGACTGAAGCCTGAAAAGAGAAATCAACTTGATAATTGCGTTTTTCACTACTATGATGAATACTTGTAAGGCAGCCACTGTGCCCCCATTTGTCACTAGTCACTACCACAGCGCGGGGATCTGCCGGGCACACAGGAGGTCTTGAAACTGCGGAGGGCTTGTACTGTGTTGATGGGCAATGTTGTGTTTAAGAGTGATGCTGTGTAGAGGGGCGAGTCTGGTTAGGGGGCGCTGTGTGAGTAGTGATGCTGTATGGGATGGTGGGGCTGTGAAAAGTGATGTGTGGAGTGACGCTGCGTGTGTGAGGCAGGGGTGGCCTCACACTTGTTGCTGGTGTATGTGACGGCAGCTCTTAACAGACAAAGGCGTAACGCAGTGAGTCTGACAGAGGACACAGGAAAACGTTGCGTTGCTACCATGGTGCCTCGGCGAGAGTGTTTCCAGTGATGGATTAGAGCAGTAACATCTCCAGACAGCACGCCAGTCCTTCGTGTCCCTCGGGAAACACAAACTTCTGTTCACGGATCCAGCAGACTAGAAATTTCAATAAACCAGTTAACTGTTAAACACCAAATAGCGAGGCATTTACAGCTGATAAAAAAAAGTCGGGTGCCTCTAAAGCACAGCGGGACGTAGCCTGGCCGCCAATTTCCTGCCTTGCACCGCCTTGCTAATGAGGCTGTAATTAAAGAAAAAGCAGCTAACACTCCCGACAATAATGCTGGCAGTAAAAAGACTATGAGGAAATAAACTCACTAGAACAGCGAGTAGCGTGCGCGCTAGGTTTCCTGAGGCTGCAGCAGAGAGACCCACACACCCACCCACCCACTCACAGAGTCAGGGAGACGACGTATGTATATCAGAGGCTGAAGAAAGCAAATCCAGCTGTTTAGGATGACCATGCCCACACCTGCATCCACGAGAAGGCTAGCCTGGCCAGCGGTGCCTCTCTTGCGACCCACACCGGCACGGAGCCTCAATTTGTCCTCAGGGTTACCAAGGTGCAGCGAGTAAATATTGGCTCTAACTCGGCCCTTCTGGTGGTAACAAGCGCCATTCATCCTTGGTCGCGCCCGGGCCAATGAGTCCACAGAGAAACATCAGAGGAGCTGTGGCTGCTTAAGGGTGCCGTGCGAGGCCCAAGGGAGGCAGCACGTCGGGTACAATGTAAATCCAGGCTGAAGTGTGTGTGTGTGTGTGTGTGTGTGTGTGTGTGTGTGTGACAGGCAGAGAAGTGTGCATGCTTCTCAGTCATCGTAACAATATCATTAATGGCTATTGTAACGTGGAAAGCCTTGACCTCACACCAGTCTATTCTGCACTGTCTCTTCCCACGGCGGCCGCAGGAGACTTTCAAGCTCGCAAAGTTCCCTAAAAATGTTTTCCAGTGGCTCAAGAGGGAAAGAGACTGGGGCGGCCGTTAAGACAGTGAGCGTGCAAGCAAGGTTAGCAGTAGGTTACGCCACCATGCACACGCCCACTGCAGGCTGTGTAGCACTTCTAATTCAGGGCCTCGTTTACCGGCCGGGCTGTGAGAGTCAACCAGCCATCAGCGAGGAGGGTGAGAAGAAAAGTCTGCTTGTACTCGACCTCTCACACTCTCCCTCCCACTCTCCCCTCTCGCTCTCCCCGCCTCTGCCACTGCTCAACATGGCTCGCTACTGCTTCCCTCAGTGCCGGGAGAAACCATTTTTAGTGTGTGTGTGTGTGTGTGTGTTGTATGCTCATTTTTTTTCTTTTTAATCCAAACTTCATTCCTTACCACGAAGCAGTGAGGAGAAAAGAAAGAGAGGATGGAATGGAGAAAGGAAAGAAGGAAGGAAGGAAAGAAAGGAAGGAGGTAAGGAAAGAAGGAAGAAAGGAAGGAAGGAAAGGAAGGAAGGAAGGAAGGAAGGAAAGAAAGGAAGGAGGTAAGGAAAGAAGGAAGAAAGGAAGGAAGGAAAGGAAGGAAGGAAGGAAGGAAGGAAAGATAAGAGAAAAGAGGGAATTAAAGATGAAAAGAACGAAGGAAGGAATGGATGAAGGAAAGAAAAAAGAAGGAAAAATGAGAGGAGGAAGGGAAGGAAGGATGAGAGGATGGAGGGAAATAAAGAGGATTAGAATAGATTTATCCCTGAAGGTGTCTCCTCCTCCCTATGTACTATGTGTGTGTGTGTGTGTGTGTGTGTGTGTGTGTGTGTGTGTGTGTGTGTGTGTGTGTGAACAATTTCCCTTTCTGGAGTGCATTCTATTGCTTCCTATTAACCCAGTCAGTAGCAGCAGCAGCAGCAGAAGCATCAGCGGGAGTCTTAAGCGTCCTCGGCGGCTGCGGCATTCAGGGACAAGGAGCATTATTGATCTGAATTGCCTCATCAGTATGCATTCCAGTTGTTATCTGAGATGACATGCACCGTCGTTTGCACTAACCTCGAATTTACTTTAGAATATATTTACCTCTCGCATAAACCTTTACTGGGAGATTAACGTAGACTTGGGCAGGTTTTCAGTATGACACTCAATACTTAATACATAGATAGAGAGGTTCATGGGTGTTTTGTGTGTGTGTGTGTGTGTGTGAGAGAGAGAGAGAGAGAGAGAGAGAGAGAGAGAGAGAGAGAGAGAGAGGGTTGGAATGTAATGTGGAAGATGAATGAACTGATTACCAGAGAGAGAGAGAGAGAGAGAGAGAGAGAGAGAGAGAGAGAGAGTGTTCATACATCATTGTCCCTCTGTGAATGGCGGGGCGGAGTGTTGGCGGAGTGGCTGCCGTCCTTTGTGGTAATTTAGGGACACCACTTCGATTCCTTCCCTTTATTCTCCCTAAGTGGCATTAAATCACACTGACTATTGCATACACACACACACACACACACACACACACACACACACACACACACACACACACACACACACACACACACACACACACACACACACAAAGTTCTACCATGCATAAATTCTCCTCTCATATCGTTAGTTAAGCTAAGTTAGATTAGATTAGGTTAAGTTAGGCAATTACTTAGAGTGGAATCTTCGTGGGCGGGGTTTACTTGGATACATTATATTTACAGGAAAGGCACTTGAACACACTCGTCTCCAGCCATACCCACCCACCCGCACACACCCACTTACACACACCATCCACCCACCTATACACACACACACACACACACACACACACACACACACACACACACACACACACATGAACACCTCTTCAGACTATAATTACTAGCAGACAAGTGGGTTTTGAGGACTGGCATGGTAGGCAGATTAAAAGAAAATGACCCTGGGAAACAAAAACTATATCGACTTTTAAACCAGCGATTAATTGAACGTCATTAGGAAAGAAGGAGAATGAAAAAGAGAAGGGGAGATGAGGGAGGGAGAGAA
>NC_059304.1:16360985-16375985 GCF_017591435.1 Portunus trituberculatus
TCCTCGTGTGAACAAGTGGTGCGTATTGAGTAAATAAAGAAAAAAAGCTCCTTGGAGGAAGCGTGACCAGAGGCTCGTGACTCCCCAACACCCGCCACCGGACGTTTAATCTTTCCCAAGTAATTACCTGTCAGTCTGCTCCCCTTGACAGGCGGTGGATGGAGGCCACGCAGGAAGGTAACGTCGCGCGATTCATCAGTTCCCCGCGGCGCCTTGGAAGGGGTGGCGGGGCGGGGCGGGGCGGGGCGGGGCTGGCGAGGCGTGTGAGGAGTGAGACGGGCGAAGCGGCAGCGATACGCGGCTCCTGCGAGACGTTTAGCGGACATGTCTATATATGCGAGTTACGTGTCGGGGGAGAGAGAGAGAGAGAGAGAGAGAGAGAGAGAGAGAGAGAGAGAGAGAGAGAGAGAGAGAGAGAGAGCCTGCCTATTTTTTTCAGATTCTTCTCTTCTAATAAGCTTTTGGGAGTGGTATTATGAACGAACTTTTCCGTTATTCTTTATTCATATTTCTATCCTTTATCAGACTCCCTATGACACAAACCAAGTATCGATAAGGAGAGAGCGTTATCTATTCAGCTCACCAGGGGAGTATCACTTATCCAGCTCACCAGTCACTCCCCTCGCCACTTTCTCCCGATTTTCTTCCTCCCCGCGGTGGTGTGTCGATCAGGAGGCCTCGTCAATATACACAAGCCGCCTCGCCAATTAACCAGTGTAAGCTCAGACTCGCACAGCACGCCTGGCTCACCCGCCCAACACACCACCACCACCACCACCACCGCGATATCGGTAAAAAAGAAGAGAAAGGAAAAATAAAAAGAAATAGACTCATAATGTTGCTCTATTAACATTGAAAAGAAAGAGAAAGAGAGAGAGAAAAAAAAAGAAATCTCATTGAATTTGAAGGTGGTAAATTAACTCTTTCAACTTTCAGAAAACTAAAAAAAAAATTCACTAGCAGCAGGAGGAGAAACTAACTATATTTGAATTTGGGTCATTGACAATATATTCAGTTTTACGTCTATTCATTTTTGTAAGAGGGATTCTAGCGTAAGGCAACAGAGAATACTGAGAGAAAAAAAAAAAAAAACGGTCCATAAAAGGCACCAATCCTTGAATATTATTTACACTTAATCAACAAGGTATAATATGAAATTTCAGAGGTGTCTTAAAGAAAACATCTCTGTATCAGGTGGCATTGGTGGAAGAGAAAATATAGATGATTATTCATATCTTATCAACCAGCAAGTTACAATCCTGAGTAGCGGGAAGAGAAGGAAGGCAAGGTGACACAAGGCGATGCGTCACTCGTCATTGTGGGTTGCAGGAAAACACGCTTATTAGGTGCTTTGGAAACTAGTAGTGTATATCTTCTCTAGACTTATTATAATCTCGTTTGCTGTGGTGATGCTCTCTCTCTCTCTCTCTCTCTCTCTCTCTCTCTCTCTCTCTCTCTCTCTCTGGTGAACGTTTTCCTCGACGCAAATCAACAAATTTCTAGCTTTTAGAAGAGAAAAACCAATAAGAAAGAGGAGAGAAAGCGATATACAAAGCAATAAATACATAAACTGTGCAAAGCAAGGTATAGGTCAGACTCTGAACGAATAGAAACCTGCAGCTGTGAGGGACGGAAGCAGGGGAGTGAAATCAATCTAAAGCTGCTGCCGGTGAAGGGAGGATCTGAAGGACTGCCCTGGTTAAGTCACGTAGCCTCAGCCAGTCTCGTGATGCACAGTGCCTTCCTCTTTCCCTCTGTCTGTATGAGATGAAACAAACAATAGATTGATTAGAGTCAAAGAACAGCAAGGCAGGAATAGTATAATAGTGAAAGAAGACAGGAAACCAATTGGGATGACGAATAGTTTGTAGCATGCATCAGAAAGCAGTACGCAATATACGAGATACAGCTGGCATCTTTGTATCTGGATAACAATAAGTGTAACCTAGGAATAGTGTAATATTGTAGGAAGGTAATGTGGACAGAAAAGTAGGTGGCGAGGAGAGTAATTTGCAGCGTGCACCGAAAAACCAGGATACAATATGGCACGCGGAGAGGGAGTAAGAGTCGGCAAGGAGGTGAGCGAGGAGACAGGCAGGGAGGGTGTGCAATATACTATACTAATAACGTCGTGACGCGAGTGGCTTCTGCTGGCGACCTGTCAAGCCTCAGTGTAGCTGCACGAGGCTTCAGGCACTGAGGCGGAGGTGAAGCTCGTTGTGAAGCTGATATGCTGTTATGAAGGCGTGCTGATTGGCGAGGTGATTGTGGCGGCGGAAGGGAGGCAGAGGGGCAGGGGAGCAGGGAGGACCTGGTGGTGACTGGCTGGAGGCAATGCGCAGTGTTCTTTGACGTGAGGTTATGATAGGAAAGCGTCCAGGTGGAACACAGAAGCTCATTATGTCTAGGAGCGATGAGTTACCGAGCGACTGACTGACTGATTAACCTTTTCGATGCTAAATGCAGCCTTGGGTAGCTAAAGGCAATGTGTAGTATTGAGCGGCGCCTAAGTTATAATAGGAAGGCGTCCAGGCGGAATATGAATGCTCACTGTGTGTCTAGGAGCGGTGATTGACTGACTATCTGATTCACTTTTCGACATGCAACAATTCGGACTAAAAGCACTTAGAAGACAAAACAAGAGTAATGCAGTTTCTAGCGGGTACAATGTTATTAAGAGGTGGCTGAAGAATGCAGTTTAAAGTCTCGTGGTGGTTTGTAATTAAGGAAAGACGTGCATAATACCAGTGAAAGGGTTAGCCGTCTCATTACCGATCTCTTTATAGTGTAGATGATGGTAGAGAATATTATGATGTTAAAGATGTTGTTTTCGCTATTTCCTTACTCAGCATGATTGTATCTGACTTACGCTATTACGCATTCCAATCTGTAGTACTGAACGGATTATCACCGGGTCCATATAGAATTGAAAGATTTATTTATGTAAGATTAGACAAGGGAAGAAAAAGGTACCAGATTTTAAAGAAGACATTTAAAATCTAAATGAACTGTAGTATTCAGCATTAAAAGCATTTTTATCAGTGGGTAAATATATACTACATTATTCTTCATATTGGAATGACTAGTATATTCAGTATTTATAACATTTTAATGATGTACCGCTCTCGCAACTGTGATGATGTAGTACAACATTTGCAAAGTTTTAATTGTGTGGGAATCATTGAATTTTAATGATACGAAAACAGGACTCTTCATGAAATCCAGTGATCTTAGTGTTTATCTGCTACAACAACGGCGCTGCTTGTAAACACGCTGGCTAATGATGTTAGTTCCAGTTATTTATCACAAAAGCAATTGTCTTAATCAGTTACATCCGTACATGTCACCAGCTGTCCTCCCGCCTGCTCATCTCTCGTTATCATGATCCGTTGCCACGCTTTCCACGAGAGTGTGTGGCGTGCTGGTGGTGGACTGTTCTTACTGCAGTCCTTATTTTAGCTTTCAGTTTCTCTCGGCCTTATATCGCTGTGTGTTGAAGGTGAGTGAAGGCGTGAAGGTAACACCCCACCCTGCATGGCATATTAATGATCGCATGTGTGAAGTAAATAGGGAAGTGAGTAATGTGTTTAATGAGAAAGCTGATGAATAAATATTAATGACATTGCGTAATCATTTAGTAATAATTAATGTTGAAGAAATATTAATGTCATTCAGTAATCATTTATCATCTGGCACACATTATTTATTGAATCGCTGCTCAACAAGTGTGAGTGGTGATACGCCGCACTTGTTGGTAACGCTGCCTTGTGTTCCCTGACGGAGTCACTAACGACCAGAGCCACGAGAGTCACAAGTCACTCCGAGATGCACTGAGGGCGGCGGATAACTGTGGTGTCACGGACCGCGACAAGCACAACTATTACTGGCAAAGCAACAAGCAGTAAATCGGGGAGCGGGTCGCTACCGGAGCCTGTGTTGAGTGTGCGTGTGTCACAAGTTTGTGGTAATTAATTTGGTGTGTGAGCTGTTGACTTTATTGTTGTCGAGTTGCTACATTACTCTGTGGTGCCTCCAATACCCGCCCTGTGATGTGTTGGTGCGCGTCAACGCCAAGACGAATGATGTCAATGTGCTCACCAATTCTGCTCAGGTCCAGCAAAATCGCTGGTGATTGCAGGACGTCAGCTCAGCAGCGTTCATCGCAAGGAGGCGCGGCGTGGCGTGCACCAGGTGGCGGGCACGACTGCACGCCACCACCTGCCCTGCCTATCACGCAGTGCCATGCCGCTCCATTCACCTTATTGCTTTTGGAAGGAAGTTAAGAATGATTAATCTGAGCAGCGCATACCCACCTACCAGCCTGGAGTGTGTGTGTAATTCACCTCGGTCGTCTGCTGGTCACCCAGCCAGTCTTCCCCATTACGGAGCGAGCTCAGAGCTCATAGACCGATCTTCGGGTAGGACTGGGACCACATCACACACTCCACACACCGGGAAAGCGAGGCCACAACCCCTCGAGTTACATCCCGTACCTATTTACTGCTAGGTGAACAGGAGCTACACATTAAGAGTCTTGCCCATTTGCCTCGCCGCTTCCCGGGACTCGAACCCGGGCCTCTCGATTGTGAGTCGAGCGTGCTAATCACTACACTACGCGGTGTGTAAGTGTGTGTGTGTGTGTGTGTGTGTGTGTGCGTGCGCGCGTGTGTGCGTGCGTGCGTGTGCGTGCGTGCGTGTGAGCGCTTTACTACGACGCATGGCAATATATTAGCCTCGTTACATAAAAGGAACGATGTGATTTGGAGAAATGGTATAAATTTATATGGCGTATCAATAATGTATTAGCCTGGTTAGAAGGAAAAGTGATTCTCGCAAACCTTGTTAATTTATAGTGCACGACCTTTAATTTATTAGTAGAGTGATTTTTACTCCTGTATACAGAAATGAGTCCATTTTTGTTCCCGCTAATAACAAGGAAATAAAATGAAAGAAATCTGATCAAACCTGTACAGTTTTACGGCTCATATTTTTGTCATTATATTCATGTATTTGAAAAAAAAGAAACATTTTTTTCTCCCTTATTAATGACAAGGTGATAAAAATAAGGAATCAGATCAAGTGATCCATTTTTGCTGTTGACATTAATTTGGTGCCCTATTTTGGGAGGAAATGAGCAAATTATATAATTTTAAATTTGACTTTAATCTAATAACTAAGAAAGGAATCTGATTAAATGAGGGAATTTTACAATTCATTTTTCATTTATCGACTTGGCGGTTAAGGCAATTCTGATAACATTATGCAGTTTTATATAGTGGTGAATATTAATCAAGTAGTCAAACTTAATGTAATTTCTTTTCAATAACATGAATGTGGCACATAACAAATAATTACTACAAAGGAATCTGATGAAAGGATGCAATTTTAAAATAAAAGTTTGATTCAGTAACCGAGGTAACTCAATTACATATTCACATATATATCTGAAGCTCCAGTAAGGATAACAGAAAGTGTAAGGGGAATTATGTAAGTGCCGTTTCTAAGTTTGCGAAGCAGAGGCTTGCTCAATGATGGCAGTGAGCAGGTGAGCAGGTGAGCAGGTGTGAGACTAAGAAAGGCCAAGCAAGGGTGATGCGATTCCTGGTGACGACACAGGCTGGCCAGGCAGACCTTGCCTTCAACATCCTAGGGACAAGAGGCGTGCAATGTGACGAACAGGAGTCAACAGCAGATGAAAAGAGATATTCTTGTTCTGTAGAGAGAGAGAGAGAGAGAGAGAGAGAGAGAGAGAGAGAGAGAGAGAGATCCTATCGTGAACCAATGATGGAAGTATTATTGCATCATATGAATACATTCACAGTTTCTCTCTCTCTCTCTCTCTCTCTCTCTCTCTCTCTCTCTCTCTCTCTCTCTCTCTCTCTCTCTTTCTCTCTCAGCTGATCACATGTATGTTACACAAATAGCCTCAGAGATGGTAACACGGGACGCTTTGTACTGAGGAAGGAGGAGGAGGTGTTGTTGTTGGTGGTGGTGGTGGTGGTGGTGGAGGGGGAGGAGGAGGCGGCGGCGAGACTGAGGGAAGAGGAGGCGGCGAGACTGAGGGAAGAGGAGAGAAGAGGGGAGGGCGAGCAGGCGAGGTCCAACTACAGGTGTGAGCCCGTGAGGCAGCCTGGCAGGACGACGAGCCTCAGTGACGGTGGAGCTGTGGCCGGAGGAGTACGTGGCAACGAGGCTCCCGGCGCTATCAAGTTGCCTTCAGTAGCCTCCAGCATCTTGCAGTACACGCGCGCGGTCTTTGCTCTCTGTTCCATTAGACAAAAAGGAACCTCCCATAAAGACAGACACACAGACGGACCTCGCGGACCTTCCCGCCCTCTCTCTTGGTTGCGATTAATGCCGGTGATGTAAAAAGGAAGATTGTTTTTAGTGCGAGCTCAACTTATCTCGGCCGGACAGTGACTTTGGCGGCGTGTGATAGGTAAGTTATGTGTGAGTCTTGTGTGCTGGCATAGGGGTCATTGTGTGTGTGTGTGTGTGTGTGTGTGTGTGTGTGTGTGTGTGTGTGTGTGTGTGTGCTCATGTGGTTCTCACAATTCGATTATTTGCAGACTGGCGTGGGATGTGATGGGCAGTGGTATTGTGCTGAATGGATTTTTTTTTTATTCTCTCTCTCTCTCTCTCTCTCTCTCTCTCTCTCTCTCTCTCTCTCTCTCTCTCTCTCTCTCTCTCTCTCTCTCTCTCTCTCTCTCTCTCTCTCTCTCTCTCTCTTTCTCTCTCTCTCTCTCCCCGGTCTCCATATATTTCCCTGTCTTTATCTCTTTGCATATCCGATAATCGAAAAATCAGTAATCGTACATTTGTTTACCTTCCCACCAGCCCATCTACCTATCTGCCGAGCTTCCCACTATACACACACACACACACACACACACACACACACACACACACACACACACACACATCCGTTGGTCTCTGGTGCAGAACAGGCCCACACATGGTTGACCTCGTTAATTAGTGCGTCGGGAAGTCGCTCCGTATTGAAACTCTTCCAAAAGCTTTACATTAATTACTACCAAGCTCCCTGCCTGAATGTTGCTGTCAATACTATTAGGTAACATTTCCCTGTCACCCTTCCTTCCTGCCTGTCTGTCCGTCTTCCCTCCTCCTCCTCCCGTGACCTTCAAAATTCGTAGCCTACATTTGAAGTTTGAAATTTTTTGTCTTTTTTCTTTTGGTTGCGAGGATGCAACCTCGTCGGGAATCGTTAGTAAGACACAAAGAGTTGCGTGTTGGTCTTTGCCACAAAGGGAATAGTTCGGCCGCTGCTGTGTGTCTTGGTTCAATGAACTGTTTGGGCCATGAGTCAAGGATCAGAGTTGTGGCGTAAGTGTCGCAGTCTCTGTCCCTTAGGGCCATCGGCCTCAGCTGCCACACGCTGCCACGATCCCTCGAGTCCCTCAAGGGTTGGGAGGGAGCGACGACTGGCACCTTTGACCGGCAACCAAGGGTGACGCCTTTCCTCCACCACCCTTCACCCTGGCACAGTTTTTCTTTACGCCCCGCCACGCCGGGTGTCCTGCTAATGTTCGCTTGGCGAAGGTGTCCAGGGTGTCGCAGGACTACAGTTACAGTAGGAATAAGCGTGATAGCACTGCCTTCAAGGTAGTGCATTAAGACTTGACATCATATGCTTCTTAAGAAGTCTTGCTTGGGTGCTTCACTTTTTGCTTCACAAAGTTTCGGAGCAGTGACGCGCTGACTCGTCTCTGTGGTGTCTGTGGTGTCACAGTTTGCGCTTCTCTAAGGGAAGTCTCAGATACCAATTAGTAACTCTTTTTGGCTGATGAAAAGCACTGAATGTCTTAAGCCGAGTCCACACTATCGACCAGTGCCCGACGAGCAAACAGTGTAACCGAATCACTGTGGCTAGTTGGTGACGTCAGAAGCGTAAAAATCACTGGCACTGATATGGCAACAGAAAGTATTACCAGATCCCTATAAACCCTTCACTAGTGAGCAAAGCCTGTCAGGCTTTACCCTCGCCGGGACTGTAGTCTCGTATACTACTCCACACCGCTCGAGAGATCGTTCAGTGGGGACAGTTCGTTATCCAGTAGGCAGTAATAGGACAGCAAAGTGTGAGAGCGGCCTCACCATGCGTAGCACAGCAGACAAAAAAAAAAAAAAAAAACACTAGCCTTGTGGTGTATAATTCCTGTAGCTTGCGTGAAAAACAAATCAGAGCTTAGAAGAAAGTGTGGTGTAAAGAATGGGCCCGTAGAAGATGAGAGTTTGGCCGTTCTTTGCCTGCTTCAGACAGTCACACGTCACCTCCGTCCGTGCTCGCCACTCAAACTAGCAGCTTGTGTATTAGAACGCGATATGGTAACAGTGACAGCTCGTATAGTGTGGACAGGCCTTTAGGTGAATCCCAACGAGATGGCAAATCTGCGCTGAAATGAGTGCTGGCGATCAGAAGCACTCTGGTAGTAACCAATCAGTGTTACGTGCTAGATGTCGCCAGCGTGCCGTGATTATGAGTGGCCCTAAAGACTGGCCTTAAGCTTCAGATGATGCCAAGACCTGCCCTTGCAGTATGAAGGTGCGACAATACGTAAGGCGACCTTAACTGCTCCGTGCTCCCATCACCCTGCCGGGAGCTGTGCTGGGATGCTGGGATGCTGTGTTCTCGTGGTGTTTTATTCAAGCCTCCGTTAGCCCTGCTTGGCTGGTGGGAGAGCTAGCCTCCGTGTTACCCTGATGAGGTGCGGACATGGCGCTCGTTGATGCATACCCATGTCACCCCGCCACCCCGCCGCCCGTCACACATGCACCGACCACAACCTCACTGTTCATTCTCCATGCTTCATTCCGCATTATTTCGCTCACCAGTTTTAGAATGAAAAAAAAAAAAAAGTAGCTTCATGATGATCAGCTAGCACCGAGCCCTCACCCCCCCTTACCACTCAGACACGAGCACTGCCACCTATCCACCCACCCAGCTTCCCACCCTCACACACACACACACACACACACACACACACACACACACACACACGGTAATGTATACAGCGGTGAGTGGCCTGCGGGCAGGTAGTATTAAGGCTTGTGTGGACGGCAGATTGAAAACCTGCCACCAAGAAGGATTACACACACGCAGAGTCTGGGATTGGAACTTTTTGAAAAGGAATACAGGAAGGAAAGAAAGAAATGTTGAAAAGAAAATATTTATAGACAAAGCTGAGAATGTTGTTGTTGTTACTATTATTTTTATTATTATTATTATTATTATTATTATTATTATTATTATTATTATTATCATTATTATTGTTATTATTATCCCTATCGTTATTATATAATTACCATTATTACCATCATTATCGTTGTTGTTTTTGTTGTTGTTATTATCTTATTTCTTTTCGTATTATTAATAATTTCATAATTGTGAGCATCGAGAGTTGTGTTGATTTAGGAAGCCTGATGACGGAGGAGGAGGAGGAGGAGGAGGTGGTGGTGGTGGTGGTGGTGGTGGTGGTGGTGGTGGGAACGGCAGCGTGTGGGGCACTTCTCGTATATCACAGCCTCCACTTAATTAGGTGAAGGGCGGAGCTGTCCACCGTGCCTGTGGACTTCCCTGCTGCCCTTATGGTTAATAGGACGAGGCGGGGCGTCATCATCATCATCGTCATTATCATCATCACCATTTATCGTTAGTCCTCCTCCTCCTCCTCTTCCTCCTACTACTACTACTGCTACTACTACTACTACTACTACTACTACTACTATTAATAATAATAATAGTAGTAATAATAATAATAATAATAATAATAATAATAATAATAATGATAATAATAATATCTTCCTCCTCCTCCTCCTCCTCTTCATCCTCGTCATTATCATCATCATCATCTTTATCCTTATCCTCGTCATTATCGCAGTCATCATAATCATCATCGTGTTCTTCCTATTCCTCCTCCTCTTCAGCATTATTGTTATTATCAAAGGCAACAACATAATGTCGGTCACTACACACACACACACACACACACACACACACACACACACACACACACACACATCAAACGCTTCATTCCTGCTGTTGTCCATTCATTACTATCAGCGGCTCCTCTCTTCTGGGTTTGGATTGAACGCCATGATAGCAATGATGGTGATAATAGTAATAGTAGTAGTAGTAGTAGTAGTAGTAGTAGTAGTAACTGGAAGTGGTGAATTCGTCAATCTCGCCTGTCTAGCTTTATGTCCTAACAGATGTACTCAACAAAATTAGATAAACAACTAAACTAATAAATACATGTATAATAAATAAGTAAACTAGGAACTGAAAAGCTTCACTCAAATTTCCAAAAAAACCTATACGTACTGTAAATTTAGCCCTTTAAAAAAAAAAAAAAACCTAACTAATATTTGCAGCGGAGGGAGCATTTCATCAAGCCACGAGGGACAGCCGTCAAAGAAGAGACGAGGTTAATAAGAGCGGCGATGAAATGTATTGCCTCTCGCGGCTCAAATCACCCTTGCTTCCCATTCTCCACGCCTGCCTTGGATTAACTCCGTGCACTAAACGCCTTTCTTCTCCCCCTCACTCCGCCACGCTAATTACTTCACTCAGGTTATATTCAATTACACCAATTACCTGATTCAATTCATTAGTCTCCTGCTTTATTTTGATCTTGTTTTTGTCTTCCCTCGAGGGATTGCCAGCCAACATTCTGACATCATTCACACCTTTTGTGATCTCAATGCATTTAATTAGCTGTAATGACGACGTGCCTTGTTAATAAGCTACATCTCTCTCTCTCTCTCTCTCTCTCTCTCTCTCTCTCTCTCTCTCTCTCTGGCTACACCACTTCCGCCTCTTGCAAGTCCTTTCTTCCTCCCTTCCCTTCCACCACCTCCCTTCCTCTTAGCTCTCTTTTTTCTTTCTTCCACAAGTCTACCTCCGTTCTTCCCCCCTTTTCCTTCCACTAGCTCTCACCTCTCTCTCTCTCTCTCTCTCTCTCTCTCTCTCTCTCTCTCTCTCTCTCTCTCTCTCTCTCTCTCTCCTCTCCTCTCTCTCCTTTTCCTCTTTCCCCCCTCCCCCCATTCGCCATTCAACCCTCGTTATGTTAATTCCACACCACCTGTTCCCTTGTACGACTATACCACCACCACCACTACCACAGTCTCCACTACTACGACCACCAACACAGCCGCCGCCACCACCGCCGCCGCCACCAGAGGCTTATCCCGCAATGCTTGTGTTTCGTGGTAATCTTCTCAGCGTGATATTTGTTATTTGTGTGTGTCTCTTGTGGTTGTTATTGTTGCGTGCCGCTGCGGTGATACAGAGAGTGTTTTCCGTGTTGCTGTTAACGATGTAATGCGTGATGGTGAACACACACACACACACACACACACACACACACACACACACACACACACACACACACACAAACAACTGAAGGAAAGACTGCATAAACACATTTTTACTTCAGGCAACTAAGTAAACACACACATCAACGCCCCGACCCCTCTTCCAGCCTACACACACTCACACAACTAAGGAAAATACTGCATAAAGTAGTGTAGCTAAAGGAACTAGGCCACACACACACACACACACACACACACACACACACACACACACACACACACACACACACACACACACACACACACACACACACACACACACAAAGCAAGTAAGGAAGTGCTTTATTGCAACAAGTTACGTTACAATTAACTCGAACGCAATACTCTCTCTCTCTCTCTCTCTCTCTCTCTCTCTCTCTCTCTCTCTCTCTCTCTCTCTCTCACACACACACACACACACGCCCTTTAGCTCAGTGGTTAGAGCGCTGGCTTCACAAGCCAGAGGACCGGGGTTCGATTCCCCGGCCGGGTGTGTCTCCTTTCACGTGTAGCCCCTGTTCACCTAGCAGTGAGTAGGTACGGGATGTAAATCGAGGAGTTGTGACCTTGTTGTCCCGGTGTGTGGTGTGTGCCTGGTCTCAGGCCTATCCGAAGATCGGAAATAATGAGCTCTGAGCTCGTTCCGTAGGGTAACGCCTGGCTGTCTCGTCAGAGACTGCAGCAGATCAAACAGTGAAACACACACACACACACACACACACACACACACACACACACACACACACACACACAGAAGAGTAGACAATAATCAGTCAAATCTGGTGCAATCAAGTAATGCATGCACGGCTGCGTCATGCACGAGTGGCTGCCAATCTGCCAATAAGAGGCCTCGTTCCCCTGACAGTCACCAATCACGGGGCGGAGGGGCGGGGCTAATCCATCAATTATCCACTGACATCCATCACCACCACCAACAGCAGCATCAGCATCAGCAGCAGCAGCAGCAAGAGGAGGAGGAGGAGGAGGAGGAGCAGCAGCAGCAGCATTAGGAGGAGGAGAAGGAGAAGGAGGCGGATAATGAGTGAGAGGAATGTGTCCGTCAAGTTAATGTGAATAAAATCAAAGTAAGATTTTTTTTCCCTCGTGTATTATGTTGCGGTGTGTGTGTGTGTGTGTGTGTGTGTGTGTGTGTGTGTGTGTGTGTGTGTGTGTGTGTGTGTGTGTGTGTGTGTGTGTGTGTGCGGGCGCTCGCGCGCTTATTTGGGAAAAGGGGGTAGGAGGTATTTGCGTGAACATGTGAAGTATGTTGTTTTGTGTGTGGGAATTGGGTGGGTGGGGGCGGTGAATGGGTGGATGGGCGGGTGGATGTGTGGGTGGGTGTTCGCGTGCGAGGTGATACTGGCGTAATTACTGGGATTTAGTGAACCAGTCCTCTTAATGAACGGCTCAGCCCGGCAAAAATGGATGTCACATGCAAATTGAGTGAATGTCGCACGTGCTGAATGTTTTATTGAACAAGTGTTGACCGTCATGTGCACCAGCCACCGAGGGACACGCGGCGGCGGTGGGGATGAGAAGGTGACGGGCTGGTGACGGAATAGTGACGGAATAGTGACGGAGTGGTGACGGAGTGGTGACGAGGTGATGACGGGGTGGTGATGAGTTAGTCAGGGAGGGGATGCAGCTGTGATGGGATAAAGAGAGTCGGGTAGTAGTGGTGATGGGGTGAAGTAATTATGGTGATGGGACGGAATGGTGTGATAGTAATAGTGGTGATGGACGTAACGTTGGTAGATGTCTCGGGAAGATGGCAGGGTGGGCCATCACACAGCAGGGTAACGCTTGTAACGACCCTCCGCTGCTGTGCCTGCCGCCACTCCCGCAAGGCACCACCACCACCCCTTCCCTGAACTGCGGTGCTTTAACCAGACTCCTTCCTGCTCTCTCGCCTCCCCGTCCCTCATCCCTGAATCCCTGATGTGTCTGCCGCAGTGTAAATAAAAATAACATCCTTGCATTGACCTGGCGCGGCCTCGCCATCACCAGGAGCCGAGGGAATTTGTCCATCAGCCTCTGCGGTATTAGCGTCACTTGAGCCAGGTGGGTTACGCCCGCACCAACCCCGACCGCCCACCTGCCTCTCTGCGGTGACTCAGCGCTGCCACCACGGAATTAGACAGCCATTATAGCACAGTCTGTTTCATCTGCTGTGTCCCAGAAATGTTGACCACTTGGGGGAGACGTGAGAATGCACATTTAGTGAGACTCTCGCCCCGTGACTGGTCTATCTTATTCCTAACATGTGACTAATTCACTTCCCTCCAAAATCCATGTTGACTCTAAAGATGAAAGCCACGCGGTGCAGTTTCTCACAGTCACTATAGCTTGGATGGGATAATAAGTCAGTGCGTCACACGTGAAAGAAAACGAGGGTACTTGTTGGGCAATCAGCGAGAAGAGCATCTGTCCTGAGAGAGCGTTACTCTGTGTGTGTGTGTGTGTGTGTGTGTGTGTGTGTGTGTGTGTGTGTGTCCTCAGGTGGCAATTATCGAGACACAGGCCGTAAAGAAGCAGCAAGGGAAGAGTTTCTTGGCATTGATCTAAATTTTACCTGGAACAAACAAGGCTTTTTCTCCAGCAGTAGGTGAGTTCCCCGGGATGTATCCTCTCATTGTTCTCGTAAAAGGACAATAAGTAAAGAAGTCTCGGTGTGAAGTGTGAGTCCCCTAAGGCAGGTTAAGGTTTCAAGGCCACTTACGTATGTCGCGGCTTTCCATTCTTCCTGGATAGTTACTTTGAGTGTCTTCTTTATTGTTTTTTCTTTTCTTTATATCATACTCAGATACGAAAAAAAAAGGATACAGCTTGAGGATACAGCCGCTGCAGACTATGCTAACAAGATAACAGGAAAGCTGGAAGAAGCCATTAACTCAACTAATGGAAATGCATGTATAAAGCATATAAATACACACCTACCTATACCCACCTATCATCCCTGTTTATAGACTTACCTAATGTTTTACATCTCGCTATTGGCTTGGCGCTACTAACAACCCCAGCCTTCCCACGACAGCCACACTCAATCCATTACAAGCGAATAATTCGTAGTTTATTATGAAGCTACATTAAGGCGGCGGGGAAGGAGAAGGCGTCCAGGGAGTGCTTGGAGAGCAACGCTGTGGTTTTCCTGCCGAGAGAGAGAGAGAGAGAGAGAGATAGAGGCATTTTGTTGCCCTTAGGAGGCTGCAGCCGTGAGCGTGGCCTGCATTATTACTAACTAATGTGCCGTAATACAAGCCTAATGTAGCCCCGTGTGTTTTAGGAGAGAGATTTTCGCCCCACCGACCAGCAAGACGCAGCCGGAAACTTAAGGACTTTATTTAGGGGCAGGAAATCGTGTCCAGCGGATCGTAAAGCACGGTATACGTCCTTCCTTGGCCCTTCACGGCTCTTTCTTCCACCGCCTTGCCTTGCCCGCCACCCTCCCGCTCTCTACCTTTCCTCTTCACTCTCCACCTCCCCCCCGCCATCACTCCATCTTTGCTCCTCCACGCACGCACTCCCTCCTTCCTTCACACACTCTATGCACCCCTTCCTCCTCCTCCTCCTCCTCCTCCTCCTCCTCCTCCTCCTCCTCCTCCTCCTACGCCTCCTCTATTATCTCCA
>NC_059304.1:16380985-16390985 GCF_017591435.1 Portunus trituberculatus
TTGTGGCTCCCTGCTGTATCTGTGCAGGTAATACTCGTGGGAAGGATTTGCCGTGGCGTATATGTGCCAGAAAGGGCCTAGGGAAGGCAATGCCGGACGTGACTTGAATGTGGACCGCTGAAAAAAAACTTGTAGGGCTCTAGTGAAGTTACCGAGGTGATGGAGGCGATGGAGAAGTCTCGTGGTAATTTTAGTACTTGCGTTGGGGTGATTCTCTGCTTTATATTGCCCTTCTTGGCTTTATTCCGTCATCCTGTAATCCTCACGTCCTTAATCCTTTCAGTACCATGACGCGTTTCCATATTTATTCTGGTTACTATTTGCTGATTTTATACAGCTTCAGAAACTGATGTGGGGGTTTAAAATAGTGAAGATTCTTTCCATTGATCTTCTGACCGCCATAGATCCTTCATGATGTAATAAAATGGTCTAATCGTACACAAATCTCAAGGTAAAAATGTGTCCCCGTACAGAAGGAGTTAAAGACTCCAGATGCGACAACACCACACTTGTGTAATTATTTCCCGAAAGACATCACCATCCACTTTGGTGTTCGTTACGGCGCCTTTGTGTGTGTCTAGATTTTGCCGTAAACACCAGTCTGCTGCTGCGCCGCGGCGTGTGTGTGTGTTTCACTGTTTGATCTGCTGCAGTCTCTGACGAGACAGCCAGACGTTACCCTACGGAACGAGCTCAGAGCTCATTATTTCCGATCTTCGGATAGGCCTGAGACCAGGCACAAACCACACATCGGGACAACAAGGTCACAACTCCTCGATTTACATCCCGTACCTACTCACTGCTAGGTGAACAGGGGCTACACGTGAAAGGAGACACACCCAAATATCTCCACCCGGCCGGGGAATCGAACCCCGGTCCTCTGGCTTGTGAAGCCAGCGCTCTGACAACTGAGCTACCGGGCGTGTGTGTGTGTGTGTGTGTCTGGGTGTGTGGGTGGGTGTGGGTGTGTTTGTGCGTTTGTTTGATGTCTTTATCAGGTATTAGATTCCAATATCGGTGGAGGTAAATACAATGCTTCGTTTTAATCAAGGTAATTGGCCACACCAGCCATAATGAAAGCGTACACAAGTCAGTCAGTAAGAAGTGAACCACAGCAGAGTACACAGGACAGGCGGTAGTCTCACTCTGCATGTCAGTGTCGGTAGGTGGATGAGGTAGCCTGTCTGATGCTGATAAGTAGGCTACACCGAGTCTCGATCCGACCGTCGCAACTATTTTTCTTATTTTTTTTTGTAATATTTAATGTTTTTATTAATTTGTAAGTGTTCTTGCTGCAGGTGAGACAGGTAGACACTGTAGCAGTGGGCCGAGTGTCTCTTTGATAAAGGTGACTCTTGGTGCTCCTGTATACTGATGCCCACAGAGACACAGTGTTGCTCATGAGCCGTAATGACAAGATGAACCTTCTCACTGCAGCTCCAGTAAAATGATAACGATTAATTGATTGACATGATACCACCCTGCGCCGTGGACTTCTGCCGCGACTCACTGACAAAGTCTGTGTCGGTATCTTCCCTCCGCCGTGGTGGTTAGTTTATGTGTAGGATGCCCGACGCTCACGCCGCGCCAGTCACTCATTGAGAATTATAATCTTGTGATCTTACCTGCCAAGTATAATGAAGATCCAATGTGAACTAAACTGAGTTATGGAAGCGAAACACAATTACACACACACACACACACACACACACACACACACACACACACACACACACACACACACACACACACACACACACAGAAAGACACAGAGAGAGAGAGAGAGAGAGAGAGAGAGAGAGAGAGAGAGAGAGAGAGAGAGAGAGAAGGGGGGGAGCGCTACACATAAGCATCTAATGAAGAGGTGAACGTTGTGTTCCCTCCCTCCCTCTCTCCCTCCCTCCCTTGTGAGACTTGAGTGTATACAAGTTGCTTTGTGAGTAATTATTAACTATCACTAAGTGACTCATAAGCTGCTTCGTGAACTACCTATTGTTAATAGCTCAGAACTTCCCTGTCAATAAACGGTGCAGCGGCTTACATATTCCCTAACCTTCATGTACTGCCTGCTGTTAGTGAAAGATGTAATTGCAAAGATGTTCCGTAACCTTGCCAATGGAACGGAGGGTAACATTAAGCATTTCACATATTTGTCTCTAAGTAACGGTATAATTGTCCAAATAAACAATAACCAGTGCCGATACTATACGTAAAACTTCATAATCTCTCCTTTCGATAACTACGTGTCTGATTTTAATATCTTCAGTACCAGGAAGCATTTTTCATATTCATTCTGATTACTATTTGGTGATTTTATTCAGCTTCTGAAACATATGTTAAGATTAGAATAGTAAAGGCTCTGGCCATTAATCCTCTAACCTCCATATATCCTTCTTAATGAAAGTAAAATCGTCTAATCATCCCAAAACATCAAGGTAAAAAATGCGTCTCAGTATTGAAGGAATTAATACCAACCACAACACAGATGTCGGGCTCTCCTCTGATGCTGAACTATTCATCTGTGAGCCTCCAGCCTTTGCGCGGAGAACAAGCCGAGCAATCACCTCCCAACATGACCTATCCCAGCTTTACAACTATATTGGTAGGCAGATGAACAACAGACACTCAAGCTCACCTGTCTAGCCACCTGTCTTTAGTGCCGCTCTCCCCTTCCAAGACTACCGTATCGCCGCCGCCGCTGTCGCTGCCGCTATAGTAAACGGATTAGCGGGAAACTTTGCCTCGTTGTTAGTCCTCATCAGGCGAGAGGGAGGTGGCGGAGGCGGAGGCTGCGTCGCTTCACTTCACTTCACTTCACTTCATCGAGCTGCCTTCCCCTAACCCTTCCCTCGGCACACCTGGTGAAGCTTGCCTACCAGCGACTTGGCTTATATATATTGTCTTTCCTGCCTTTGCTTGAGTTATTTTGGATGTCTTTGTGTTGCGGGCTTGTAACTATGTATTCTCGTCAGCACACACACACACACACACACACACACACACACACACACACACACACACACACACTGGCTGCAGCATTCAATCAGACGGTGGAGAATTTTTTGCCGCGTCCGTCGTGAGGCTGCCGCTGTTCCGCTGTTTCCGAGCCATTACTTCCCCGAAATGCAGCCGCCGAGAGTCATACAAATCAATTAGTCTTGGCGCAGTTATAATAACAACGACACGATGAAAAGAACACTGAGCTGCGGCGTGAAAAACTCATTATTGGTGGCTAGAGAGGTGGCTGGGCTGTGGTGGGGATGATAGTGGTGGTGGTGGTGGTGGGTGTGGGTGGAGTGGAGTGGCTCGTGGTACTGATGAAAGTCCGAGAATGATGAATGTGGTAGTAGTGGCAGTGGTAGTGATGGTGGTGGCGGTGGTGTACTGTGAGGTTTGGATCCATATTCAGAAACGCTTTTCTCTCTCATCATGACTGTTTTCCAAGGCCGCAGAGATGATTAGCGGGGTTTTCAAGAGTGTTTCTCCAGTTAACAATGCATAAATCTTGTCACTCTGCCTCTAGAACCATAAAAACAACCTGAAAGACTTGTGCAAATTTAGATAAAGCCTTTTGAAATAATGGAGATGAAGCGCAGAAGTGTTTGAGAATGTGACCCTTTAGTGATTGCGTGGGACTTGCGCTGTGGGGTTGTGTGGTGGTGGTGGTGGTGGTGGTGGTGGTGGTGGTGGTGGTGATGCTGGTGTACTGTGAGATTTTGAGAGTGCGTGTGGACTTGAGATTTGGTTTACAGGTTTGAATCAATGAGATGCCAAGTGTCGCAGCTCACCAGTCAGTGTGAATGAATAATTAAAATAAAGAAAAATATAATATGAATAAATGTATAAGCCGTCATTAAAATGCTAAAAAGGGAAAGTTTGAGGTTTGTTTCCTTTTAAATCTTGCGTATTAGAAGTTGGAGCGAGATTCAACGCGGTGAAATACTAATGAAAATGGGAACACTTTATGCACAGGTATAAAAGATTACACCAATTTACTTGATGGGAAGCCTTAATGTCCCTCTCTTGAAGACGTATGAAGAAAACAGATCTCTCTCTCTCTCTCTCTCTCTCTCTCTCTCTCTCTCTCTTGAACGAGGAAAGGGAGAAAAGAAGGATGAAAGAAAGGAAATGGAAAAAAAGAGTAAAGCAAAGAAGGAATGAAAAAATGATGAGTGGAGAGAAACGAGGAAGAACAAATGGAAATAAGTAATAAAAAGAAAAAAAAGAGTAGGAAAGATTGATAAAATAAGGCAAACTTCCTTTATAACACCTCATTGAAGGAGTACACGAGACGAGGAGAAAATAAGTAAGGGAAGAAGATGACAGAAGAGAGAGACAGAGAGATAGATAGACTGATGCATATAGAAGATACCAAATGTGATGGATTGGCAGCGATAACATTACCAATCAGCCAGCCAGGGAAGGAAGATGGAGCCTCGTGATGACTGATTCCATTGCTTTGATCCCCCTAGAGCTGAACTGGTGATACGGTGAAGCTGTGTCGATGAGACCATGGTGGTGCTGGAAGTGTGGTGAGCTGGCGTTGTGGTAGAGACATTCAGAAACGCCTTGTTCTCTCACAACGACTATTTCCAAAGGCTCTAGTTGAAGATACACATGTTTTTCAGGGTATTTTTATGGTTCTGGTGATGGATTAATAAGACTTCTAGTTGATCATAAGGAGAAAGTGTCTTGAAAACCTGGTTAGTTGTCTATGGGGACTTGAAAAATTGTCGTTGTGAGGTGAGAGAGCAAGGCGTTTCTAAATATGGCCGCAATGCTGTGAGGTAGTGGCGGTGGTGGTGGTGGTGGTGGTGGTGGTGGTGGTGGTGGTTTTGTGTAGTGTAATGGTGGTGATTCTGGTGGCGGTAGTCTTGTGATAATTGTGGTGTTGGTGATGGTGGTGGTGGTTGGTGTGGTGAATCAGTGTTATGGCGATAGTAATGATATAGTGCTTCTCTCTCTCTCTCTCTCTCTCTCTCTCTCTCTCTCTCTCTCTCTCTCTCTCTCTCTCTCTCTCTCTCTCTCTCTCTCTCTCTCTCTCGCCGCCTCGATAAGAATTAATCGAGAGTATAATCAAGCCATCTATTTCGTGGGAATATTAATGTTCCGTATTGGCGGTGAAGGCCACGCATTATTATCTCCGCGCCGAGCCACCCACCACTCCACTCCATTCTGGCGGCCTCGCTCCCTGCCTCACTGCCTCCCTGCCGCCCTGCTTCCCTCGCTCCTACTCTCTCCTACGTACACTCATTTTCCTGTCAGCGCTCATCAGACACACAAACACACACACACACACACACACACACACACAGAGAGAGAGAGAGAGAGAGAGAGAGACAGGGCGGGGCGAAGGGGCTGTATGCAAGACATTAGGGACGGGAACACTTTGCGGGGTAAACTCACTCACTGACAGACAAAACATTAGGCGAGGACTTAAGGGAATCAGCGATGGACAGGCAGGGAGTGCGGGCCGCCGGTGATGATGGACAGAGGCATTCATTCATAGGCACAGCAGCGCACCAAGTCTGGGATTGGCAGCGAGGTGATAGACAACTGGCAGCAGCGAGGCACTAAAGCGACGG
The DNA here is from genome assembly GCF_017591435.1 of Portunus trituberculatus. Taxonomy (NCBI): domain Eukaryota; kingdom Metazoa; phylum Arthropoda; class Malacostraca; order Decapoda; family Portunidae; genus Portunus; species Portunus trituberculatus. The sequence goes on from NC_059304.1 coordinate 16,386,571, forward strand.
GCTGTTGTGTGTGTGTTGGCTGATGGTTTTAGGGATGTTTGAAATGTGTTGTATGATGTTTGTGAGTTTTAAGGTGTTTCTCTTGTAGGTTTTTGAAAATTATTAGTTGTTTTAGGAATATATGATAGGTGTTTTTAAGTTTGTGTTTTAACTGTGCTTTTTTTTTTCTAAGGTAACGATATTTTTTAGATGATCTGAAAGTGTTTTGGAGTGTTTGTGTGTTGTAGAGAGGTTTTGGAGTTTTTCAAAGGTATTATGGAGAATGAAAGAGCTTGAGTGTTTTAGAAGTGTTCCTGAGATATTGTAAAAAGATTCGATGGTATTTATGCGTTTTTAGGAGCCTTTCTCCAATCGAGTTTTAGTAGGATGGCATTTGGCGAGGATCTTTTTATGAGAAATATTTTAAGATGCCATAACGTTCCCGTCTTCTTATAAGAGGAGATATAAAGTGGCAGAAACTAAGAAAGTGACGGTCATCCGAGAGGTGCTGGAAGTTTGCTGAAGGAAGAGAAAAGATTTGGAGTCAGCCCCGGACGTCACTTTGCACTCGATGAAAAATTCTTTACGTTATCAAAAGGAGACTCTGTCCAATGGCTATAAAAGCACAGCTGGGAAAAAGTGGCCCGTTAAATGCTGCGCTTCCCCTTTGCACCAAGAAATATAGATAAAGTAAAAAGAATAAAAAAAAAAATAAGGGTGAAGTTTTCCTGCCAAGCCTGTTATTCCCACCTGCTTATGTGTAGACTTCAACCCTCTTACCAATTACACTCCAGCCATAGGTTCACAATCACCAACTTCCACATAGACACTCCTCTCATCCTGTTACTGTATTTACGCCTCGTTCTGCCATTCAAGTGACCCTCTACAACCTCTCTGGCAGCCCCTCTATGCGCCGCTCAGTCAGTCCATTCAATCTCGGTAGCTTACTCAAACATCAGCACTCGTCCTTCCCTTCTCTCAATCCACACTCACCTGTATCCCAGTGTTACAAGTTCATTCAAGCAGTCAGTCTCCTAGTCTCTACAATCCTCTCAGTACAGTCATACTCTCATCAGTCAATCTAGTCACGTCCTTTAGCGTCTATAGTCACTAGTCTTTCCATTATTTATTTTGCCAGCCCACTTACAACACATATACACAAGACTTTCTACTACCATCCTCAGCTGTTCCTCCTCCTCCTCCTCCTCCTCCTACTTCTCCTCGTCTTCGGTACGTAACTCTCAGCGAGGGGTTCAAGGGCGTCACGAGGGCTAAAGGGCGCCAGAAGGGTCTGAAGGGCGCCGCAGAGTATTTGCGCCGTCAGATCAAGAGCGGACACTAATTGACGTTCATTGCAGACCTGATGTCTCATGAGTGGCGGTTAATTGATGCTTGTGTGTGTGTATGTGTGTGTGTGTGTGTGTGTGTGTGTGTGTGTGTGTGTGTGTGTGTGTGTGTGTGAGGATAAACTCCCTTGCTTATATACACTGCACTAATTACTGATAAGTTGGGTTAATCGCTGAGTCTATAGAACTTAAATATGGACTTTGTATGCTGTTCCAACTGCACACCACTGTCCTTGTTTCTTTGTCTGTGTGTGTGTGTATGTGTGTGTGTAATAATAATAATAATAATAATAATAATAATAATAATAATAATAATAATAATAATAATAATAATAATATACGGTTTATTAATTTGGCAGTGCCACAAAAAGTTTACACTGAAAATGTACAGGGGGGGGAAGGGACATTAAAACAATGAAATCCTTAACCTAACTATGACTCTAACTTAATCAAGAATTAACTTATTGATTTAATTGATTTATTTATTTATGGCTCGCACCATACTGGGAACCGCGCTAAGGTGGTACCGGTTCGTGCGCGGTGCTCTTAAGGGCGCCACGCGATTCTGGTGTCGGGTGGCGCGGCCAGGGAGAGGCACGTCTGAGAGTAGCAGGTGGCGGAGACGTGGATGATGCAGCAGCCCTTCCCCAAATTTTTCAAAGGCTTCCTGGTGTCTTGTGGCCAGCCTCGGCAGACTCAGGCAAGTCAGGGCGTCCTCGTAGGACCTGTAGGCAGGCCCAAGGATGACCCTGAACGCTCTCTTCTGAACCCTGTGTGTGTGTGTGTGTGTGTGTGTGAAGATCGTAGCATTTAATCTGATTATTTTATTCTTTCAGATGGATTTCTCGTAATCACCTGGCAGTCTTTAAGGTAAGTGTTTATTATAGTTATTATTATTACGTACTCTCTCTCTCTTTCCATCCCTTTGCCCTCTTCTCGCCTCCACAACACTTACACAGTTACACAGGCAGGGAGGCTCTAACTGTCTAACACTTACGCGAGTTCCTTGAGTGGTTCGGTGATCGTAGTTGCCTGCTGACCCTTCAAGCAAGACACTGGGAGTCAAAGCAGACTCACAGACGGTGAAGAACAGGCATTGGCTCGCTTACTGGTTTCTTATTTAAGGAAAGGCGCCACACAAGCACGATTCTCCCAACCATACGCCGACTAACACAGAGGAACGTCACTGCCTCAAAAGTGTCACTCACTTAGACACGACACAGAGGCGGGAAGAGGGCGAACGAGAGAAGAGGAACCGATTGTTGACCTTTTGTGACTTATTCCCCCGCTGCTGACTGTTTGTGGCCTCCGCTGTTGTTGTTGTTATCTTTGTCATTATTATTATTATTATTAGTGCCTTTGTTGTTGATGTTGTTTATGATATAGTCAGTACACATGAACAAGAATTAACTTTTATCTTTGTGGAATTAGTTTGTACACTGGTGGTGATGTGAGGTTGGGGGTGATGTGAGGTGGTAGGAAGTGATAATTGAAGGCTGCGATGGATGGTGGAGGGATGTGATGAGTGGTAGTGGTGATGCTGCTAGTGTGAGGTGATGAGTGTTGTTGTTGATGGTGTGATAGACTGTGATGAATGGTGGTGATGATGAAAGGTGGTGAGAGATGATAATGAATGGATATGGCTGTATGTTATCACTGTGCTAATGAATAACAATAACTGCTACTACTACTACTACTCTACTACTACTACTACTACTACTACTACTACTACTACTACTCTTCTACTACTACTACTATTACTACTGATGATAATAATGATAATAAACAAACAATAATAATAATAAGTCTGAGCAAAGTGTCAACAGAGCGTCAGTCATTACACACAAACACTTCACCTGAATTTGAGTCACACATCCAGAGAGTGAGAGAGAGAGAGAGAGAGAGAGAGAGAGAGAGAGAGAGAGAGAGAAATTAACACCTAGGTATTCAGAGATATATTTCATCACTTCACTGGACCTAACGCGGTACACACACACACACACACACACACACACAAACACACTGCTTCCACATAAACTCTCCTGAAAGCTGTTTTACTAATGTTTCTATCGCTATTGTTGCTTTTCATGGCGCTGTTGTTTGTTGTGTGGCCGCGGAGTGTTACTATTCATGGAGGGTGTAATAAGATACAGCAAGGCGTGGTAGGCGAAGTGAGAATGTAATTTCGGCATTTATACAACACTGCTACGCTCAGTTTTCATTGCCCGGGCGACTTAGTGCTTCGAAATTTGCTTTGCTTTACATATGTAACTGTTTTGAATTAGAATATACTACTTGCTCATTGATTTGTTTAAGTGTGTGTGTGTGTGTGTGTGTGTGTGTGTGTGTGTGTGTGTTTGCGGCTCGACCTTCCCTTTCCGCTTTTACACCAAGCAGGTCTTAAAAAGTCAACTAAAACTCCCTTCACGGACAGTAATTAGTTGACGGTGGTATAAAATTTTCCACCTCGCTTCTCGCCACTTCCCTGCTGCACATCCTCCCGCCTTTGTCCCATCTCCGCCGTTATCATTCCTCCCTCTCCCCCACGCACTAATCCCCTGCCTCAGTCCTCCCTTCGCCACTCCCCGCCACCTCAATCACGCTCCCCTATTTCCCTTCCCCACCAAACATCCCCAAAATATCCCTGCACAATTTCCTGGCTTGTTCGCGGCTTCTGTCCCAACTGTTTCTCATAATGCCTGCCAAAATTGTTCCTTCCTCCTATACATGCCTCCCTAGGTCCCGCCTGTGTGTGTGTGTGTGTGTGTGTGTGTGTGTGTGTGTGTGTGTTTTTCCTGCACGCCTCCAGGTCTCGTGAATCTTAATTGAAACGCGACACCCGAGGGACCGCCAAGGGAGTCAGCCACGTCCAGGTGATATTATTCGGGGTTGCCTGGCGCTGTGGCGGTGCTGGATTCAGGGTACTGGTGGTGGTGGTGGTGGTGGTGGTGGTGCTGGTGGTGTACAGTTAGTGGGTGTTGTAATGAATTTGGAGCGAGACATAAATCTAAGTAGTGAGTAACAGAATTAAAAATGGTTCTCTCTCTCTCTCTCTCTCTCTCTCTCTCTCTCTCTCTCTCTCTCTCTCTC
>NC_059304.1:16400985-16410985 GCF_017591435.1 Portunus trituberculatus
TAACAAGTAAATGAAAGAGAAGAAGAAAGAAAGGAAGGCATTATGAAAACAACTTTAATAATAACAATAATAGTAATAACCGTGCAGAGAAAAGAGGAAGGGGAGAAAGGAAGGAATAATCAGGAATTATGGCTATGGGAAGTGGAAGAGGAGGAGGAGGAGGAGGAGGAGGAGGAGGAGGAGGAGGAGGAGGAAAAGGGTAAGCTGGAGAGAAGAGAGGAAATGAGGAGGGCAGGATGTTGATATACGGCAGGTAGAAAGGAAGAGAGAGAGGGAAGAGAGGAAATGAGGAAGGAGAGATGCTGCTGCTGGGATGATGATGACCAGTACAGGGTGTTACGTGATACTACTACTACTACTACTACTACTACTACTACTACTACTACTACTACTCACCACCACCACTACTACTACTACTACTACTACTACTACTACTACTACTACTACTACTACTACTACTACTACTACTACTACTACTACTACTACTACTACTACTACCTCTACTTTTACAGTGAGCCTCGACCAACAGCGCCACCGTTTATTAATGTTGTCGTTACTCTTGTTGTAATAGTCGTGGTGGTCGTTGTTATTTCCTGTACCGTTGCCGTTGTTGTTAAAGTTATTGTTGTCATTGCAGTTGTTATCACCGGCGTTACTCTTCGCTGTGTTCAGTTTGCGGTTACTCGCGTTGCTGTTATAGTCATTGTTGTTATTTAAGTTGTCATTACATCTGCTCACTTTTTCTACTCATTGTCGTTATTGTTATTACCGATGTTATTGCTACCATTGCCCCTCATTTTATACAATTATCATCACCAGCGTTGTAGTCACAGACGCTGGTGGTGGTGGTGGTGGTGGTGGTGGTAATCTTGTTAGTGTAGTGTCAGTTGGTGCCACGGGAAGAATAGGGGACAGCAGGTGTAGGGGGTGAGGACCAGCTGCTACACAAGACCTAAATACCGCTGCTGCAGTCCAAATACTACTGGAGTTCGGTGCGTCATGAGCGGCTGTACAAATATGTATTGCAGAGCAGCGGGAAAAACGGACCGGGAGGAAATGGACGAGAGAGAGAGAGAGAGAGAGAGAGAGAGAGAGAGAGAGAGAGAGAGAGTGTGTGTGTGTGTGTGTGTGTGTGTGTGTGTGTGTGTGTGTGTGTGGGAGGCGAGTCTACATGCAAGGATGAACAATCAGTGATAAAAAACACACATAATATATAAAAACAAGAGATTGCTTGAAAATTATAGCGTAATATTAAATACGTAACATGATTCAGTTATTGCTGCCCACGTGTAAACAACAGAGAGAGAGAGAGAGAGAGAGAGAGAGAGAGAGAGAGAGAGAGAGTAGTGTCCTTTGTTGGTGGTGGGTGGTGGAAGGTAAATGTGGGGAGCGAAGCTTTAAGAATAACAGGACAGAGAGCGACAATAAAAGTAAGGTGAGGGAAAATGCAATAGAATAAGTCGTGGTGGCCAATTGAAATGACGAAGTAGTGTGTAGTAAAACAAAGTGGAATGTACGATAATTGCACCAGAATGAGAGATACGTACGTGTGTGTGTGTGTGTGTGTGTGTGTGTGTGCAGCTGACTAACATGCGAGCCGATAAAAGGAAGAAATATACAGGTTATGTCATTAGGATCACGTACAATAAAAATCTTCCACTAACAAGAGAGAGAGAGAGAGAGAGAGAGAGAGAGAGAGTACATACAAGACGTGCAGTGGGGAGCGAGGGGATGAGTGACGGTGACCGGTAACAAGGTGGAAGGGATTGAGTGAGGGGGGAAGAGAAGGGGAGGGAAGGGAGCGGGACCCATTGAGTTATATAGGTCAGCGCGCTGCAGGGAAGATATGAGCGGATAACGGATAAAATAATAGGAATAAGATAACACAGCACTCACGGGGCGGATGGAGAATTGTGGGCCGTCGTTACCATCACAGCCTGCAAGCCCGCCGATCTACACGTCACAAAAATTTCGCTGAGTGTGTTGGCGGGAAGCTCAGGGCGGGGCGGGCCGGAGCGTGGAGTAGCGGAACAGCCCGGGATGAATTGGTGAGTGCGGAGGAGTAGGGGAAATGTTGCCGTGTATAGGAAGCTAGCAAAGGATCAGGAGCGGGGCGGATGGATTTGGGTGGATGAATTGAAAGCAAGCTGGGGATAAAGATATAATAATGTTGAGAGGTGGATGGAATGGATTAACAGGATTGCTCGTGTGTGGGAGAGCAGCGGAGTTAGGATGTGGAGGATACAGAAATTGGTTGACGGTATGAATTGTAAAGCATGGTGGAGTGTGGAGCGGCTCTAGGTTAACAGTTTGCGATGTGTTAAGGTGAATTGAGTGTGTAGGCGAGGAAGGAGGGACCGAGCGGGCTGGCATGAATAGGTGCCGGAGTGTGGAGGGGTGGAGGAGGGTGAAGGAGGAGGGAGAGAGAAGCAGAATGTCAAGAGGATGGAGTGTATGTGTACCGGAGTGTGGTACGGCATGCAATGGGGATAGATAATGATGCAGAGCGGTGGAATAGGTTGATTGTGTGGATGCATAGAGGAAAGGGAGAAGTGATGGATAGACGGCAGAAGTGAGACGAGGGAATCAGGGAGCAAGAGGAAATAAAATGTGGAGGTACGGGACGGTTCGGTCAGGGGAGGAAGCGCGTCGGGCGGAGGAGCAGGACGCGGATGGGAAAGTTCCGTGCCTGAGTGGGCGTCTTTTGAAGCCTTTGGGGACACAGAGTTGCGTGCCGTTCAGATACAGTGGCAGTGGTGGCGTGTGGCCGGGCAGGGGCGGGGAGAGGTGGGGCAGGACTGAATGGGGCTGAGTAGGCAGAGTGTTTCCCAACAAGACAGAATTTCCTGCGGCGGTGCCTTGATTTGTGGGGCTGATGGGGGCTTGTGTGGTGATGCTGGTGGTGCTGCGGTTGCAGAATAGTAGTAGTAGTAGTAGTAGTAGTAGTAGTAGTTCAGCAGTAGTAGTAGTAATGCGACTGTGATATGGTAATCCTTCACAGAGCACTTTCTCTGCACCGGCACCGTTCCTGTCTCCGTCCCCGTCTTTTCCCTTCCCCGCCAGGCCATCATAAGTGATTAAAAGAAATACCGAAAGAAAATATTAAATAGAAATATGTTTGGAATGAAAGAAATAAATCCGAGGAAATCCCTAGAGCTCAGCGTACACACATACACACACACACACACACACACACACACACACACACACACACACACACACACACACACACACACACACACACACACACACACACACACACACACACACACACACACACACACACACACACACACACACACACACGGAGAGAGAGCTTAGCGGGGTTTACAACAGACATATACGTGTAAGAAGTGCAGGCGAGCAGCAGGTGAGGAGGCAGGCGGTGCGTTACCTCTCTCAGCTAAGGGATTACACGGATAAACCTGAGGAATTGTTTCGGCACCTTGAGGGCGATGGCGGAGCTGAGACACTGCGAGGCTCAGGAGCGACGCGTTACAAGCTGGTTGGATTAAGAGCCTGGACAAGAAAGCCCAGGAATGTTGCATTATAGTCTTGCCTTGTATGTCACTTGATTTGTATTTTTAATCCGTTAAAGAAATGGTAATGGTTGAAGGTATGAATAAAGATAATATTCAGTATTATGTCTGCATTACAACATCAGGGTGAAAGGTTATTCTAGTGGAATTCCCGAGGCACGTAAGCAGAAACCAGGCAGTCTTCAAAGATTTCGTCGGAAAGTTAAAAGTTGAAAAGAAGGTAAATGTTAGCATTACAAAGGCATCAGAAAGACTAGACACGTCAAACCCTTGCGGGCATTACAAGATATTCTCAAGCAGTCTTGAGTGGCCGCAGAAAATGAGCGTCCCGGCAGTGCAGCGTGAGGTCGGTGGATCGGTGTGGCCAGTGTGCAGCATGTGCAGGAGCGACTCTAGGCCGCTCACTCCTGCAGACTGTCGCCAAAGTAGTGCCTCAGGTGACATCAAGGAGAGATAACTGCATTAGGTGGAGTACCCGCAGTGACATCAAGGGGAGATAGCGGTGGTGGCCTGCACCACACGGCCGTCTTGTCGCTCTCAGTAATGGTGAAAACCCTGAGCAGTGCCGCAGCCCCTTTTATTAAGGCGGGATGAATACTGCGTGTAGCCTTTGTCCTTCGCAGGATGTCCTCCTCCGCCTGTCTATGGCTATCTTGGTAGGACTGAAGATTGACGTGTGTGTGTGTGTGTGTGTGTGTGTGTGTGTGTGTGTGTGTGTGTGTGTGTGTGTGTGTGTGTGTGTGAGTGTGTGCGCGCGCGCGCGCGTGCTTGTGTGCGTGCATTCCCTGCCGCAGCAAGCAACCTCTAATACAGCGGGGGCTGACCCGTGGCGAGAGGAAGCGCAGCAGAAAATTGTTGCTGTGTAATGGAAAAAAAAAATGGCACTAATTAATACAGTGTTGATAACACTGCGACAACATGTGACTGTTTGCCAACCGAGTGTGGGGAAATATTACCTGCATGCCACAGGTCAATACTTGTACGCCGGAATGGAGGGTGAAAAACACTCACTTTTAACATCAGTATTCCAGGACAATAATAAACACCGTATCAATATTGTGATTAAATGGAAAGTTAGTGTGATACTTTTCCTTTCTGTACACCTCAGGTACGTACAATTCTTCTTACTTGTGAGGGAGTCTGGCCAGGGAATCAAATGGATAAGGACAAGCCACAGCTCTGTGTGCTGCACCAAAGAAAATAATTATCATAGGAAATTCTTAAAAAGTTTTTCAATTTTCCTCTGGAACAACTTCACCGTGACGCAGTAAGGCGAGTGTTCCATTGCCAGGGGCCTCGAGTCTGTGCCCGGGGCAGGCCAGGTGGTGGCGCCCCTTCCCTCATTAGCACCTCGTCGGCCTGCCTCATATCGGCGCCTCGCCCAAAGTGACTCGCCTGTTTGTTTGTCTGCCGTGAACTTTTCCCTCCACCAGGCTGGTAATGGCCAGACTTTCCGTCGCTGCTTGTGATGCCTCGCCTGCAATAGCAAGGAGTCGTGTCTAGGCGGGATCACATGCAGGTGCCTCCTTCTTCTCATTTGCCTCTTTTACTGCTTCCTTTCCTTTTTTATTCTATTTTCCTCCTTTCTCTTTTATTTTTTTACTCCTCTTCGTCATTCTCATCGTTAGTGTCAGACTCCTCTTCCCTCTCCTCCTCCTCCTCCTCCTCCTCCTCCTCCTCCTCCTTCTCTTCTTCTTCCTGTAACAACAATACTTTTACGAGTTTTACCTTGAGGCAAAGGGGAATTAAAGCTTGTTTATCTAACACTCACCTCCTGTCCTTGATTCGTATTTCCCGTGTTATTGCAGGGAACAAGTAAATACAAGTAAACGGTGTCCGCGATGAACTCGTGATGGCTTCCATAAAGGTGTGATGGGCTTCCAGGTTTCCAGGCTTCCAGTCACTTTTAGTGTGCATGCAGATATCACTCCACTCGTTCACTTCTCTTGTCAAATTGTCCGCGTTGCTGCCTCCGAATATTCTTAATTGTGTCAAGCGAAGCGCCACTCGAGACTGCTCCTCCCTCCTTGTCCTTGGTTTGGCAGCGGGTGTTAGTGTGTAGTGTTTACTGTGACTGGAGGCGAGGCAAAGGCGGCCTTTACCCAGCAGTGTGTTCGCCCTTTCACTCCGGTGTTCATGTTAAGCGGCAAGGTCTGCACGTCCAGCCACCCATTAGAAGCCAGTAGTCGGGCTATCATGGGCCGGAATTGTCACTCGCGCCTCGAATAGCACAGTTTACAGTAGTGGTGGTAGTGGTGGTGGTGGTGGTGGCAGCGGCGGTGGTGGTGATGGTGGTGGTGGTGGTGTTGCCGTCCTTCTCCTCCTCGCGGTGACCAGAGCACCTTTAACTAATTGACGGAGTTTCTTGCAGAGCGCGATGTAGGAGGGAAACATATACAGGCATATTGGCCCACCCGCGCTCTAACGACTGCTGCTGTCAGGGGCGCGCTGCTGCTGCTGCTGCTGCTGTTTCTTGCTCTTGTTGCTGCTGCTGCTGTTATTGTTGTTGTTGTTGTTATTATTGTTGTTGTTGTTGTTGTTGTTGTTGTTGTTGTTATTTTCCTTTCTTTTTCCTTCTTTTTTTCTTATTATTATTCTTTTGATCTTGTTCTTGTTATCTTTTCATCTTTTATATACTTCTTTTTTCCTCTTTTTGACATCTTCATCCCCTGCCTTTCCCTTCATTCTCTTCCTCCTCCTCCTCCTCCTCCTCCTTCTCCTCCTCCTCCTCGACATCATCAGTCTTTATTTCGCGAGCTAAATATAGGCTGCGGGTGAGGCGCGGCAAGGTGTGGTATGTTGGTGTGTTGGTGTGTGCTCAGATTTAAGAAGACCAAAAGGAAAATAAAAGAATGTTTAAGTCAAAATACAGAAGCTTTCCCTCGTGAAATGGTGCTCGTGTTTCTGTCAGGCCGCGACCCCCGTGTGTGTGTGTGTGTGTGTGTGTGTGTGTGTGTGTGTGTGTGTGTGTGTGTGTGTGTGTGTGTGTGTGTGTGTGTGTGTGTGTGTGTGTGTGTGTGTGTGTGTGTGTGTGTGTGTGTGTGTGTGTGTAGATGGAGAGGGTTTGTCTGACTCCTGGCGTACCTACATACCTCATCCAGCTTGGTACACACACATACACTACCGCCTCCTCCTCCTCCTCCTCCTCCTCCTCCTCCTCCTCCTCCTCCTCCTCCTCTTCTGCACTCCATCATCCATTTTCTTCTGTTCCATTTCCCCAGTTCCGTTTTCGTTTATATATGGTGCTTCGTTTTCTCTTCCTCCTCCTCCACGTCTTTATTGTCTTCCTCCCTCCCTCCCTCCCTCCCTCCTCTCCTCCTCTCCTCCGCTTGGCAATCTTCCTCTATCGTCTCCTCTTCCTTCTTCCATTCACTTCCCCTCCTTTCCTACTTAGACTTCTTATTTTCCTCTTCATTGTAATATTCTGTCTTTTGGTCCTCCTCCTCCTCCTCCTCCTCCTCCTCCTCTTCCTCGTTTTTTTCCCTTGTTTTTCTTGTTCTCCTCATCTATTTCTCTTCCTTTTCCTACTAATTCTCGTGCTTCTTTTCCCCTTAACCTCCTCTTCCTCTTCTTCCTCTTCCCCGTTTTCCGTCGCCGCTTCCTCCTTCTCCTCCCTCTTGCTTTCCTCCTCTTCCTTTTCATTTTTTTTCTCGTGATCTTTCTCTTTTCTTTTCTTCTTTCTAGATATCCTCGTTCTTTTCTAGTTAACCTCCTCCTCTTTCTGATCCTTCTTCTGGAACTCCTCCTCCTCCTCTTCGTAGCTGGCGTCACAGATTGATGGTGTGCAATCAGGAGCTGTGCAATATGACTTTCCTCTGCATCGTATTCGTATGAAAGGTTAATGCTGCACATGCTTTGCCGCCCCAAGGTGCTCCGCCGGCCATCCGAGCGTCCCAGCGTCTCCTCCACACCGCCTCATCTGATTACTGCATCTTCCGCTGCCACTACCTGTCTTACTGCACGTTTCTTTTTATTATGGTCATTCTCTCTCTCTCTCTCTCTCTCTCTCTCTCTCTCTCTCTCTCTCTCTCTCTCTCTCTCTCTCTCTCTCTCTCTTTGTGCAGTATTTATTAAGGTTCTCATGCAATATATCACGACAGGTATGAGAGAATAGGTTCCTGTAGCACCATAAATCGTGCCGCTAAATCATTACAGTGTTCTTGCCACATATTGCGTAATGTTCTTATGCAGTATTTCACAGGAAGTAAGAAGGCAGTCTCCCGGAATGCTATTAATACTAATAATCTTTACACTCCGGGTATTACAGCAGGTGTAACGGGTGTTTCTTAAAGTTTCTTAATGCACTATGTCATAAATATTTCTTGTTGGGTTTTAGTATATTGTGTGACGTTGCAGTTTAATTCTGTTCACTCCGTCATCATGCTTCTTGATATGTGCCTGAATCTTGACTTGTGATCTGACAGGGTGACGTGTGTCATGTTCTCTGAGGTGTCAGTGGTAGGCAGGATGAGTGAGTGAGTGAGTGAGAGAAGGTGGAGGAGGTGGAGGAGGAGAGCGCGCCACATCTCGCTTTTCCTGATCTCTTACATCAGGGTTTCTCTTTCCACTGTCATTTTTCTCTGTTGTTGATCCATGCCTGGCTGTGGCCTTACCCTGAATCAGCCTCTCTGTCCATCCATCCATCTGTCCGTCACTTTGACTGCATCTGTCTGTGTGCCTGTCTGTTCGTCTGCTCGAGGGGTGTCGCTATATTTTATTCCGCACGGTTTTCTCTGAGGGCGATTCAGCGCGAGTGGTTTGGTGGGTGTGTGAGTGTTGCCGCCTGTCCTGCCCAGCGGTGCCTGAAGGAAGCCTGCCGAGCCGCCGCCTGACAACACAGCCTCGTGAAGCGTGCACCGTGATGCCGGGCTGACACACACACACACACACACCACAGCGAAAGGCAGCAGCTCGTATCGGCTCTGCTGCTCGTGGAGTAAATCTTTTCTCCACCATTTGCCACATAACCGGAGGTAAAAAGAGAGATCTGAAATAATGAAGGGAAAAATGCACGTGTTGTACCTCTTTGTAAAGGAAACATAATGTGATTCTGGAGCGTGACTCACAAAGCCTCCGCCAAAACATTCCTCGGCCGGTTGCTCCCCGTACATTCCCAGGCATGGTATGATGTGCCTCCTTACCTCCATCCATGGCCTTGTTTGGCTCTGAGGAAGGAAGTGAGACGGGGCAGGCGTAGGAAATGCGTTCACTCATGCAGCGAGCGGGAGGCGACGTCAGCAAATCCGGTTGGTCACACAAACAGATGCGAATTCGTGCCAGGGTAAGCGGCAGACACCCGGCCAATATCGTGAGGCGAAGACATTGTGCTTTCCTCTCGTAACACTTCAGTGGCTCCCAAAGTGCCTAACTAATTAAAGTTAACGCAAAGCAGGCAGGCAGTGGGTAGGAAGTCATCAGCAGGTAACCAGACACAAACAGTACTGGTCTTGTACCTAATGATCGCCAGTAGAGGCAAGGATGTGTGTGTGTGTGTGGGCACGTTAGCTGCAGCACGAGAAAGTTACACCAAAACAAGATCATAACACGCAGCAAAACAGGAGCCACGACGCACATTTCATAACTTTCCACTTGGAGGCAAGAACCTGAACACAAAATGTTCACGTTGGCGATGTGTTGTGAAGGTTTCCGACACATCGCCGCTGTGTTCTTGGGTGGGGAGTGATTACATTTACACAAATAGATAGACCGATAGATATACAGTTAAGTAAAAACGAAAAATAGATAGACAGACAGACAGATAGAGATATATTAATCTCGGCTTCACAAAATATATTCTTCATTATGTATAAATCATATCCCACTATAAAATATTGAATCAAAACAACATTGATAAAAAAAACTGGTTCATTAAATTTTTCAGCAAAACCTTGAAGAAAGCAACCCCTCACACCTGTCAACACGCAGCCTCATTAGCACAAGGCGACGCCCCGAAAACACCCACCACTCCTCCCTGCCTTACCTCTATCCAACACACTGTCCTGCTCCGTGCTCTCCTTTCATACAGCTTGATCTCCACCTCCATCTCTTCATATGCTTCCTTTTTTCTCTATATCGGGCAGACTTTTGCTCTGCGCCCTCTTCCTCTCCACTCTGATCTTCTCTATCTCTATCCTTCTTGCATCAGTCCTCCTTCCCGTCTTCCTCCAACACAAGCAAAACACTTGTAGCGGGAGAGCATCAAGTCAACCCTGACATTTTATATTCCCGGCGAACTGTCTCTAACTTTTTCATGCGTGAAATGCCAACAGTAAACACATTTTTCTTCATGTACCTTATTTACGAATGCTGATGTAAAAAAGCGTACGGAATATGGAATATTTTGCAGGATTTTGCAGTTTTATTCAGTTCTTTTTTTTCTCCTTGTTGAATTTTCTTCTATTTTTAGTTTTTAAGGTAGGGCGTCACATACAAAGATAGTCTACGTGGCGTCTGGTCTGTAA
>NC_059304.1:16415985-16418485 GCF_017591435.1 Portunus trituberculatus
CTCTCTCTCTCTCTCTCTCTCTCTCTCTCTCTCTCTCTCTCTCTCTCTCTCTCTCTCTCTCTCTCTCTCTCTCTCTCTCTCTCTCTCTCTCTCTCTCTCTCTCTCTCTCTCTCTCTCTCTCTCTCTCTCTCTCTCTCTCTCTCTCTCTCTCTCTCTCTCTCTCTCTCTCTCTCCTTTAATCGCTACATCACATGATACACCTCATTGAAGTATCTTCTCTCAGTGTAATACGCATAGTTTATGAATGCAAAAAGTTTATTCCAGTCGTTACATTAATGCTGGGGTTATTAAATGTATTGGCGGTCTATTTCCACTATTTTCAACCAGCTGTAATGGAAGTTATTGGCATTTTCGAGGCTTTTTATTCTCTTTTTGGCGAATGGAAAGGTTCTTGGTGTGCTGGAGTGAGTTTCCCGCTTGAAAACATGTCTTTTACCTCCTTTCTTTGTTTCCTTCTAATTTCTTCCATTGGTATGTGTTTCCTACTCGTTACATGGCGAAATAGCCTTCTGTGTATAATTTTTTCGATGCTGTACGTGTAGTTTATGATTGCAAAGTGTTCTCCGCTCGTTACATTAAAGCTCGTATCATTAACACATTTCACTACTGAGACGCATTTTTCCCATGAGTTTTGGATATGATTTGACTATTCTATTTGCGTTAGGAAGGGTCTATATGGAGCTCAGAAGATTAATGGCAACAGTCTTCACTATTTTAATCCCCCACATGAGTTTCTGAAGCTGCGTAAAATCGCCAAATGGTAAACAGAATAAATATGAAAACGTGTCATGGTACTAAAGGGGTTAAGTGCACTGGCGACCTGTCTCGACGATTTTTAGGAAGCTGCAGTGGAGGTTATTGGAACTTTCTAAGGTTTGGATTCCCTTTTATGCGATCCTCGGTGAGCGGCGCCCTTTAAAACGTGCATGTCCTTCGCTTTCTTTATCTGCAATAGTGTTGAATAGTTTGGTCTCTGGGACGTGTTTCCCAGTCACTACATTTCGTCGAGGCAATTTTTTTTTCTCTCTCTCTCTTTTATGCAGTTTACGTAGTTTACGATTGCTAAATGTTTTCCCGGCATTACATTAAAGCTGTATTGGTGCTTTATCTCCGCAACTGTTAGCATGCTCTAGTGGAAGCCATTGGAATTTTTGACGGTGTTTGTGTGAGTATAATGATAATTTTAAAAGGATTCTGCTTTATCGGTGAGGAAAAGACGTCTATGAGAACAAAATTCATCTTCTTTGTGTGGTTTGCAAATTAGTTTTGAAATGAGAGCAAAGCGTTTCAGAAAGCCTGCTTAAGGAAAAGACATGAATGTTTTTTGTATACACAGCGATTTTGGAAAGACGACTAGCCTTTTTCAATCCCCACATTACTCAAGAAGTGTTTATAATAGTAATTTCCTTCTCTTTCTTTTTAATTGTTTGCTGAAGGAGAAAATGTTTTCAAATGGCAGAGATGTAGTAGTAGTAGTTTAGAGATGGTGTTGGTGTGTGTCTGCAGTGAAGTAACTGTTTCCACTCACCACATTACGAAAGAAAGCTTCGTATAAGTAATCTTCTAATTCAGTTCCACTTTAGGAATGTGTGTTCAGACGTGCAGCAATACGAGTAGTGAGAGTTCGTCCGCTGCATTCTGCATTCAAAGACTTTTAAATTCAGCCGCTGCATTGAGAAAGAAAGCCTGGTGTTTACCGTTGAGATGATGGCCACTTTGCGCCATCCAGGCTCTTCCCAGGCACTGCAGCACGACAGGCCTGCACCAGTGTACCTGTGGAGGCTGGAGTCAGGTAATTAGTGGACGTTACACCGCTATATTCCAGGCACTAGTTACTTTAATTAAGGAAAGAATAAACTTTTACCTCTCCACCTACTGTTTGCTCTCCGCGATATCTTGAAAAAAAAAAACACACACTTCGTTGTAATCTTTTTATCAGACTAAAAGAAGAAAAGAAAAATGCAGTCAAAGACCCGGAAAAAAAAGCCACTGGAAAAGAAAAACAACTGTTAGAGAGAAAAAAAAGGAAACAAAAAGCTACATAGCAAAGTCGGTATGATGAAGACTGCTAAATGATGCTCTAACAAAAATTCAAAAGATAAGAGGAACACAAAAGACCTGCAAACAAGGCGAGATCAATGCGTTTCCCGGAACGAAAGAGGATATGTAAAGCAGAAAGGAAGGAGGGAAGGGAATGAGGGAACAATCAGATAAAAGAATGGAAGGAAAGCAAGAATGAAGGGAGGAAAAGTAAAGTTAAGGAAGGAATAAAGAAGAAAGAACACAAAGTTGAATAAAGCAAGTGATCAATAAAGGTGCGAATAAAAATAAAGGATGAAGGAAAAGAATAAAGGACAACATTCCAACTGGAGAAAGTGAAGGAATTAATATACGAAACAGTGAGGGAGATAAAGGAGTGGGAGATGGAGCAAAATAAAACAGAGTAAGCCAGTGATCTAAAGGCAATCAGTGAAGGAAAATGAAGGCAAGAGACAAATGA
>NC_059304.1:16420985-16443485 GCF_017591435.1 Portunus trituberculatus
TTTATTCGAATTTTCGGATAAGACAAAATGGAATATATTTTCTTTGCTTTTTCTTATATTTTTTTTTCCCTTTTACACTTTTGATATTCCGAGGTGTAGTAAACAGCTCTGTGGTCATGCGCTTTCCTTCAGAAACTACGTCTTTTAGCAATGTTCTTAAAAATACGTAAGTAAAGTATATTTTTCCTTTTTTCAGACGTACTACTTTTCTTAATAAAATACTTTCGCTATATCTCAACCACAGTTCTTTGCGTTATAAGTTTTCTTTCCAGGAAAACAACCGGAATTATAACTGCCACATAACTGTGGGAGATGAAATTTGAATATGTAGGTAATCTTGAGATACGAAAAACTTTAACTAAATTTTCTTGGTTTCAATTACAAGTTTTTCATTTTAACATTTGAATCAGTGCGATATACTAAGCAACTTTGTGGTTATCTATTTTTCCTTCGGCGATTGTAAAATTTTGGCAAAATTTTTGAAATTTTATTCCTTTTTTTTTACCTCCTTCTGGCCCGGCAGGGTGAGGTGTGGGTGTGGGTGTGGGTGAGGGTGTGGGAGCCTCGGAAGGCAGGGGAAGTGTGTGGTGGCGGGAGTGAGTGTGGACGGCACTTTATCTAGGACTTCTGTTAACGGAGTCAAGTACAACGAAGTGGTGTTGTGTTGTGCAGCACGGGTCTGTTGTGGCAGCAGCAATGGTGCAATATACAAGCAGTAATTGAATATCAACACTTAATGCACCAGCGCCACAACACAGCGCGCCAGCACAAGGCATCGCAGCCACACCGGCCAGACACTCCACGGCCACGCTGGCTCACCGTCCTCGTGCAGCGTCACTAACGCTGGATTACGAGTACCGTCCATACGCAGCACAGATTTTCCACGACACTGCACCTCTCAAGACGATCTTGCAGGAATGGGCGGGGCAGCCGCTCACCATTACTCATCGTGACTAAAGTAACTGGCCGCGGCTCAGCTGACGCCCGGGCCCTCCACTGACAAGACAAATTGTGAACCGTAACAAATGGACGCTTCCAGGAATATATAATGCGGTGTAGGGGAGAGCCAGGCCAGCGAGCTGCCTCAGACTCGCCTTGGCCGATTACTTCCTTTTTTTTCTGGAGACGTTGAAGTATTATTCCAGGGGAGGCAGCTGAACGGAGGTAGGCTCCGCCCTGCTGGTGCACTGCGGTGTTACTAGGTGTCAGTGTGGCCGCTGCAGGCTCGTCTGGCAACACACACACACACAAACACACAAGGGCGTGAGCCTCACCACCTGATGCACACAAGCGTCTGTTCCCACCTTTTCTTTTTCCTCAGCTTGCCATACACCTTCCTCCTTGGCCAGTGTCTGCTTCAACTTACATTGTGCTTTATTGCCAGTATTACCAGTGTGAGGTACAAATATTCTGGCTCTACACTCCTCCAAACGTCGTTATCCTCTCGTTTTTCCTCCTCCTCCTCCTCCTCCTCCTCCTCCTCCTCCTCCTCCTCCTCCTCCTCCTCCTCCTCCTCCTCCTCCTCCTCCTCCTCCTCCTCCTCCTCCTCCTCCTCCTCCTCCTCCTCCTCCTCCTCCTCCTCCTCCTCCTCCTCCTCCTCCTCCTCCTCCTCCTCCTCCTACTACTACTACTACTACTACTACTACTACTACTACTACTACTACTACTACTACTACTTCCGGCCACTGAACGTAAACTTTGATCTCGGTTGCGCGTCAATGTTTCCCATTCGCGCCCCGACAGCACTACACGCGACACTGGAATGCCTGTCTTTTATACCAACTATAGTAATTATTAACTGACTCATTTACGCTAAGGAGCCACTGATTGGTATGGTTTGTGGTAGTCTTATTGTAAACTTAGTGTGCGCGTACTTGCAGCACTAAGGGAGAGACGGAGAACACTTCATGTCCTTTAAGTTGATGGACAAGTGAAGAAGAGCATGTCTTGCTAAGTAAGCTGATGGAGTCTGAGTCGGAAGGCAGTGCAGGTATTGTAGGACTGTAACATGCATGAGCTTCAACGGACAAGAGAGGGAGCGGGACAAGACAGGTTAGGCACTGGTAGCCTTTGCAAATTGAGAAAAACTGCGATGGAAGGAGGAGGAGGAGGAGGAGGAGGTAGTAGAGGTGGAGGCATGTACCCGTGACAGTCCCACCCTAGCAGGAGCAGCGGAGGAATGCGGGCGAGGCTTCTAACACGATTTACGGGCGTGATATAGCACAGTATTTGCATACATATTATTTTTGTATATGTAAGACGAGAATGGAGGGTCACTATAAGTCTGTCCTTTAATACACAGTTAGGGCAGGAGTGTATGGGGCTATCACGCCGCAGCCTCGCATCCCGTCCATCCACATCCCGCTCAGCTCTGTCATCCCTTTCCCCCTTCCTTTCCATGACGGTGCTGCTGTTCGTGGCGGGGGGAAAGGGGGGATTGGAAAAGGGTGGACACTTGCGGTCATTATACTTTTATTAAATTCAAAATGGCTTGACTACACCGATCTTTTATAATGCAATACGACACCAGCCTCAAGTAAATGGAAAATTCTTGTCACTGGAGCGAAATATTGGAGACAACAAAAATGTGTAGTTACTGGAGGACAAGAGAGCAGGAAAGGAGGCTCAGCTAGGCAGGAAAACACCGGAAAACACGAAATACGATAATAAATATGGCTAAGGAGGCAGCAGTGAGAAGGCGGGGCGTCTGAAGGGCACGTCTGATTGCGTGTGATGAGATCCAGCGGAGCGGTGAGGCCCCGTGAGACGGGGCTGCCTCGGGCGCCGCTCATTACTCGTGATGCGTGGCGGGAGGCAGGCAGCGAGTGTCACGTCAGTCTCTTCCAGCGTCAGGGAGTCACAGCGCCACGTCGCCAGGTCGTTCACCCCTGGGTCGCCGTCGTGTAGTCCCCGGTAGGAATCTCACCAAGCCGCGCCTCACCAACAGGCACACATTTGTATTTCCTGCAACACCCGCGGATGAAATTATACTGCTACTTACATTTTACGAACACACACAGAAGCGTATCAGGCAATAAAAGGGGAAACCAGCCCGCTCATTGCCGCCCCATGAAAGAAAAGTAGGAACTGGAGCGAAAAAACAAAAAATCGTTTTCGAAAATTGGATAAACAGCCGGAGAGGAAGCAGCATGCTGTTATACGCCAGCGACGCCACCTAGTGTAAAATTGGATCGTGGAAAGCAACGTATAGAGTAATAGTGCCGGCCAGACAACGAATCCTGAGTGTGTGGACGGAAGTAATGACGGTGAGAAAGTAACAGGGGAGTGGCGGGTATGTGCTATGCTTATAGGAGATTGTGAGGCTGTGAAGCTGTGATGCTGACAGACTAGCTGAGCAAAGGGCGAGGGGAAAGAGGAGGCAGGAGAGGGGAGCTCGTGTGATGGGACGGGGAGGCTGTGAAAGGAACCTCATGTGGTAGAGACGGGGAGAAAGAGAACTTGTGGGGAGCACATATGACAGGGCGCTTATCGGAGACTGTGAGGCCGTGAAAGGGGAGATAGCGGGCCACGGGGTGAAAGGAGAGTGGCTGTGATGGAAAGGGAAACTGATGGGAAGGAAAGAAAGCAGTGGTGGAGGTGGTGGGGATGGGGGGAGAGACTGCAGGGAGGCGAGTATATGAGGTCAAGAGGTGGGAGGAAATGCTGTTACTATGGAAAGAGGGGAGATGAAGTGAGGGGGCGTGGGATGAGTGTGGGGACAGACGACGGGTAGGAGAAAAAAGAAGAAGAGGAGGAAGTGAAGTAGCATTAGGAGAAGAGTGGGATCTTGGAATGTACCTTTCTAAGAAAAGGTTAAAGGGAGGGAGCAGAGAGAGAGAGAGAGAGAGAGAGAGAGAGAGAGAGAGAGAGAGAGAGAGAGAGAGAGAGAGAGAGAGGCGTGAAAGAGTATTGAAGTGGAGAGTACACAAACAGGGAGGGAAATGTAAGGGTGAGTGGGAGGAGCAAGTGGAGCGAAATCTGTATGGTTGGGAGGGAGGGAGGGACGGTTTGAGGTACGCAGGGAAAGGCGGAAGGAGAGAGGGAGGGAAGGAAGGAGGGAGAGAAGGAGGGAGGGAGGGAAGGAAAGAGGGAGAGAGGAGAGGGGCTACACTGTTTGACTTTCTTGCCTCTTACGTTTTTATTACATGAGTGGATGAGCGAAGGCTTGTGTGTGTGTGTGTGTGTGTGTGTGTGTGTGTGTGTGTGTGTGTGTGTGTGTGTGTGTGTGTGTGTGAAATTTCACACACACACACACACACACACACACACACACACACACACACACACACACACACACGGACTCCCACTGAATATAAAGCAGGAGTTAATGTATGCAGTCAACAAAACTCCATACATAGCGAAACTCTCTCACGTGAAATGGGAAAAAAATAAAAGAGGAAGCTGCGAGCATGAGGTGGGAGTGTCGGAGTGCTGGGAGGGGAGAAAGGAAACAGGAGATGCTCAGTGGAAGAAAGGAGAAGGAGAGTTGTTGTTTGGGAAGGGATAGAGAGGGAAGGCAAGTGGCTTTTGATTCTGAGAGTAAAAAAGGAGGTAATCGTAATGTCTGTGTCAGTCAGTTTGTCTTAGTGTCTTGCTTGTCAGCCTCATCTTTCCCTCTCATTCTCTTTATGTTTTTTTTTTTTTTATGCAAGAGGCCCACTTGAAATGCCAGTTCCCCTAAAGAATGATATAGAATTAGCCAAAAGTCAGGGAGAAATGTCTTGAAACCATCCTCTTTATGGCAGAGGCAAACAAACGTCGTATCGTCCATAGGCATATTATCTGCAGCATATTCCAGTCGGTGCTCATGGGCGTGGGCGTTGCAGTGACAGTAACAGCATCAGTGATCCATCCCGGGTTTTCTTGATCTTCAGATTCGGGCGGCGTGTTGTGCACCTCTCGCCGGTAATCCCATGAAAAGGATCCATCACTAGCTGATCCCTCACTGGAGGGGCCTGTAGTGCTGCCTGCTTAGTGCTAAAAGGGAGGCTGAAGGGATGATTGGCTCGCCTGCCGCTCTTTTTGTATGTTTGTTTGCCCTCCAGGCTGAGAGTAGAGGCTGAGAATATACGCACCTTTATCTCCTGCTATACTGAAGTTCATTCTTTTGTTTTTGCTTTTTTTTCTGATTGAATGAGCAGTGGATGTGTCGCTCTATGACTTGGCTAATTTCATAATATGATTTCCTAATTACAAATTCATGTTTTCTTCCCTTTTGTGGGTTTTTGCTGCAGTAGTTCATCATTCCACCTTGTCAGGTGGCGTAGTACTCACCAGGCGCCATATGTGCAGCACCACTGAAAGAGTTGGCAGGGTGCTACTAGGTACACTCATGTTGCTGCACACACGTCAAGGTACTGCCAGGGTACTTATGTTGCTCCACACACGTCAGAGTGCTGCCAGGGTACACTCATGTTGCTGCACACACGTCTCCAATTTGCTCATCACATTTTTCATATACACTGGTAAACGTTCCAACCGTCTCAGGTACGACTTTCACCTTTCTCCCGATATGTCAGCGTTTATGAACTACACCTGAGTTGCCTCTTTTGAATGGTTCCAGCGTATCCACTATGTACTCACATTAATGTTCCTTTTGTAATATTATTTGCATATTTCTGCTGATATATTAAAGTTTTCGCTTTTCGCGATATCCTTTGTTGTCTTCCTACGTAAACCTTCTTAGTCTGTTTACCATGCACTACCATTAACTTTTCTTTCGAGAAAGCTATTGTTGCCTGCTTGTGTAAACGTTCCTAATCTCTTCACCATCTACACACATAAACGTTCATTTCGAGCTACTCATTGTTGCCTCCTTGTACAAACGTTCCTGATCATTGAGCCTCACAAACGTTCTTTCTTGTCAACTCACACTGGTTCTGACGTGTCAACGTTTTGGGATGCTCCGCCAATACCTGCTTCTATAAGGTTTTCGTCGTGCCGTCCTGTGGTCGCTGCTGATACAAGGCCGCTCGCTGCACGTAGCCACTGAGGGGCGGGCGTTCGTAAAAGGTCTTTACCAGCACTGGCTGCCAGGCGTGGGGCGTGGGGCGTGAACCTGGCCCAGCAAATCCCACACACCGGTATTCACATGACGTGCTGATACCTCCCTGTTGATTTGATTTTGCTTTTATCGAGTTGATTTGCATAACTATTGGCAGCATAGTTTACATACACACGCACACACACACACACACACACACACACACACACACACACACACACACACACACACACACACACACACACACACACACACACACACACACACACACACACACACGGCCCGGTAGCTCAGTGGTTAGAGCGCTGGCTTCCCAAGCCAGATGACCGGGGTTTGATTCCCCGGCCAGGTGGAGATATTTGGGTGTGTCTCCTTTCACGTGTAGCCCCTGTTCACCTAGCAGTGAGTAGGTACGGGATGTAAATCGAGGAGTTGTGACGTTGTCCCGGTGTGTGGTGTGTGCCTGGTCTCAGGCCTATCCGAAGATCGAAAACAATGAGCTCTGAGCTCGTTCCGTAGGGTAACGTCTGGCTGTCTCGTCAGAGACTGCAGCAGATCAAACAGTGAATTACACACACACACACACACACACACACACACACACACACACACACACACACACACACACACACACACACACACACACACACACACACACACACACACACACACACACACACACACACACACACACACACACACACACACACACACACACACACACACACACACACACACACACACACACACACACATTTTATGTCAACGTTTGTCAAGATAACTTTCATTAGAGAGGCATCAAAGGTGTAATCAAGTAATTACTCAAGGCGTAAAGAAATGTGTATGTACACGTGTTTATTTTACTGTTTTATCTCTCTTCATTAGAGCGTGGTAGATCGTTCAGCGAGTAGAGATAAGCCTACGGCTCTGTGGTGATGGTGGTGGTGACGGTGGTGGTGGTAATGGTTGTGTAAGGCGCCACTTTATTGGTAAGGTTGTGGTTCCAATTTGTAATATTCCTTTGACCGCTGTGGCGGCAAAAATTAATTGGTGTTGCATTTGTACCTTGCTGAAAGCTACCTGCGTCTTTTGGTACGCCATAAAGTGTTTTATCGGCGTCAATGGTCGCTGGGAGGCTTTGGTCGGCTGGTCGGCGGGGATTTCCAGCAAAAACAATTAACCATGGAAGCCTGCAGGTCGCTGCCTGTGGCGTACCTGCAGGTGTCACCACACGCCCGCACACCAAACCATCAAGCCATCCCTAAGACCAGGACGGCTTGTGAGTGTCCCGCGCCACACCTGCGGCTGGTAATTGGGATATACACCATCCGTGGGGCTTAGCCCGGTTTAGGGAGCAGGGCAGGTGGAGGAGGTGTACATCGCGGCACACCTCACCTGTTCGTCACCTCTATCGTATACAGTATCATGAATCAAAAGGAGCACTTTTGCATAACATCCAGTGGCACTGCTTTTCCCCTTCCAACCCACGCTGCCAACCTCCCATTACCACCACCACCCCCCGCCCCCGCCGCCGGCGCCGGATGGAGTCGATAACAAGCAAACGAAGCCCAATGAGCCGCGCTTCTCCAGCCGCCGCTGAATTTGCGATTCGCGGAAATGTTCACTTCGACAACAAGTTATTTGTGCAGAGCTGGTAACCTTTGCGAGCCTGATCCGCCTGTGTGTGTGTGTGTGTGTGTGTGTGTGTGTGTGTGTGTGTGTGTGTGTGTGTGTGTGTGTATGAGAATAAACTTGGTTCATATGTACTTTATGTCTGCGTTTGTTGAAAACGTATGCTGCTCACGTTCACCGTGTATCCATCACTACTGTGCAGCCACTCCACCTCTCTACTCTTCCACCACCCACCATCCCACGCCCTTACACCCAAACAGCCACCTCCCGCCCAACTCCAGCACCTCCAACCACCCGCCATCCCTCCACTCCCACGCTCACCCCTTGCCCAACTCAGCCCAGCCGTCTCCTGCACCGTGTAATCAGTCTGCTTTCACTGCAAACCAAGTCGGTCCTGTGGCTGGCTTCCCTGAGGCCTTGAATTCTTGCTGGGTCTGTAGCTCACACTCACTTACCACTGTGCACCACCAACCAGATTCAATACCTACCACACCACCACCCACGTCCCCTCGCCATGCTCCATCTGCACCTCCATCCACACTCCACCACACTAATCATTGCGCCACCCACCACACCCTCAATTAACTCCCCTCGCCATGTCATTTGCCACACACCAACCCACAACACAGATTGAGTGGTAGGATATATAAAGATTAATTGTTCTTTTCTCTCCACGTTCCTCCCTCCATTCCGTTTTGCATCCTTCCACCCAAAAAATTATCCATCCTCGTCACCCCTTCCTTATTTCCTTCCTTTACCCTCAGCCTTCTCCATCCCCTCCCTCATCCACTCTCAGTCTTCCTCAACCCCTTCCCCTCTCCCATCTTTATCCCTCCTCATCCATTATCCTCCCCATCTTCACTCGTACTCATCCCTTCCCCTCCCACCCTCAGCCCTCCTCAGCCCTTCCTTTCCCACCATTACCTTCCTGAAAAAGAAGAGAAAAAATAGATAATAGATGGTAATGCTGCCTAGATATTGCTACGAGAGAGCCAGAGAGAAAGAGAGAAAGAGAGAGAGAGAGAGAGAGAGAGAGAGAGAGAGAGAGAGAGAGAGAGAGAGAGAGAGAGAGAGAGAGAGTGAGAGTGGGGGTGGGTAAAATGAAACATAAAGAAATATTGATCATCTCAGGAAAGCATTAGAATAAAACACACACACACACACACACACACACACACACACACACACACACACACACACACACACACACACACACACACACACACACACACACACACACACACAAGTGCTGCCAAAAATAACAACATTAAGACAGAAATGGTGTCGTGAAGAATTGAAGTTATTTTGTTGTGTCTTATTGTATCGTCTCTCCTCAGCCGCTCGTCGGGGTGAACGAAAAGTAATGAAAGGGTGGAACTAATGCCTATATTCAAAAACTCCTTGCTCTCTCACCACGTCAATTTTCCAAGACCATAGAGACAACGAACCGGTTTTTAAGAGAGTTTCTCCTTATGATACACCAGAAATCTTGCCAATCCATCACTAGAACCATAAAAAAAATGCTCTTAAAAACACCACTATCTTCAACTAAAGCCCTTGGAAAATAGTGATGGTGAGAGAGCAAAGCGTTTCAGAATACGGAGCTAAGTGTGGCGTTATGATGGACCGGTAAGAGGAGGAAAACTGCGTCACAAAGAGGAAAAAATAGCAATGTTTGGTGGAAAAACCCTAACTGGTAATTAGTGAGAAGGATAAGCGTAATATTTTATGGGATATGTGAGTGAGTGTTAAAATATGCATCTTGCGTGAAGGGTGAAGTGACGTCTCTCTCTCTCTCTCTCTCTCTCTCTCTCTCTCTCTCTCTCTCTCTCTCTCTCTCTCTCTCTCTCTCTCTCTCTCTCTCTCTCTCTCTCTCTCTCTCTCTCTCTCTCTCTCTCTCTCTCTCTCTTCTCTCTCTCTCTCTCTCTCTCTCTCGACGTTAACGCAATAACTGAACACACATAACCACTTCGGAGACTGGATTTCAAAGTTCATTCTGTCTACATGTGGATACCATCTTTGCCACGCTGCTGTGAGGTGTTACTGTTAGTCATAGGAACAAAGAGCTGGTTTGCTGTCGTGTATAGCTGTAAACTCTACGGTAAATGCGTTTCATATTTAACTAACTTTCTACTTCTCACCTGTCATTATGTTTTTGGCTCTTATTCGTAAACACTTCTGTGCTTCACCTACACTACTTCAAAAGGCTTTGTCTAAATTTACACGAATTTTTCAAGGTGTTTTTAAGGTTCTACAGACAGATTGACAAGCTTTCTATATTATTAATCCGAGAAATATTCTTGAAAACTCCGCTAATCTCTGTGGCCTTGGAAAATAGTCATGATGAGAGAGCAGAGTGTTTCTCTTTGATGTTAGCGTTAAAATGCTTAGTGTAACCGGCGTTTAGGAGCAGTAATACCAAACACACATAAGATATACGAGAATGAGGATCAAATTTAACCTAACACACATAAGATATACGGGAAAGTTATCCGAATTTCATGAATTTCATGCTTTTCACTCTGCAGGTGTTATTGTGATATGTCAGCCTTAGAAATGGTGCACGTGGCTGCTGTCTAGTTGTTAGTGTGTTATTAAGGTTGTTATTAGGCCGTGGAAGGCAGGAAGCGCGTAGAGGATAACGAAGTAATCCAGCCAGCGCTCTTACAGCACGTCAGACACACAGCTGAGTCGCGACCTCGCCTGGGTAATTACTGCCTACACTGTCACCGCCACTCTGGTAAAGAAAACGTAGCGTGGTAAAAGTAAGATGAGCTGGAATTAAATTATTGAAGGTGGCAGTGCGTGGAGGTGTGGGTGTGGTGAGGGTTGTGGTGGTGAGTTGAGGATGGAGGGATTGTGGTAATGTGGTAAGGACTGTGGTGATGAGGTGAGGATGGGAGTTGTGGTGACGTGGTAGGGACTGTGGTGAAAGCTGTGATGAAAGACACGGCAAGAATTAATATATGACCTGTCACATTGAGATAACCTCAGTAGTAAATATATTTCCTCTTTTTTTCTGACTTGTCTATGAAATATTAACACCTTCAATACTAAGACTCATTTTTGCCATGAGTTTTCAGTATAATTAGACGATTTTATTTATGCTAGCAAGGTTTTATGGAGGTCAGTAAGTTAATGGCCCAGAATCTTCACTATTTTAATCCCCTACATGAGATTCCGAAGCTGTACAAAATCACCAAATAGTAAATAAATATGAAGACGTATCACTGTACTAAAGGGGATAAAGAACAGTCTCCTTGACGAGAGTGGAGAGCAACAAATCAGCGACACAACAAGGAAAGAATGTGTTTTGGAAATAGAAACACTGCGATGGGTCGGCGGTGCTTCATCTGCGCCAGCTGGTGTTTCAATCCAGTGGTGCCGATCCCGCTGCCGTGATGTATAGCAGGAGTCAGCGCCAGGAGTTATGAAGCAGCGGGCTACGGATGAAAGCTACGAGTGTTATTCCGGAACAGAAATTGTACACACTATGCTGGACACACCGTTCGTCATTCCAAACTGGTAAAGTCATGGGTGGAAGTCAATTAACTTGCCGCACTCACTGCCGTCCTGTTTTGCGTTTTGCCTCTGTGATTAGTGTCCGTGTTCTTAAAAGCTAGTTGCGCTCTCTCTCTCTCTCTCTCTCTCTCTCTCTCTCTCTCTCTCTCTCTCTCTCTCTCTCTCTCTCTCTCTCTCTCTCTCTCTCTCTCTCTCCAGCACGGTTTTCCAAGGCCACAGTGTTAATAAGTCCGGTTCTGATCGATACATGTCTTGTTGATGATGCTGAAAGTCATGTAAATCTCTAGTAACGTATAGTAGAGACTCTTTAAGATGAACAATTCTATCTCAGTCATCAAGAAAATCACGGGAACATTCTTGAAAGCTAACGAAATTTCCACGAAAATATGCTGAGCGTGAGAGACCAGACCACGAAATATTTATAAATACTCTACTGTGTCCTCTGGTTGCTGGTAATCTCTCAAGGCCTGGAAGCTTACAGATTAACCATACATTCAGGGGGAACGGTAAACTCAGGAGGCGAGAGTACAGAAGGCTGCTTAAGTATACACTACGGTTACTCCACGGATAGACAATGTGATTCCCAAACCCGCTGACCCATAAATGGTTCTCTTACCTGGAGAATTCTGTGAGAGGGAGACTGGTAAAGTGAATAAGGTAACTGTTCTTCCCTCAACGCTCAGATGCCTTCCCTCAGTGGGCGGGGATACGCCTTGAATTATGCTCCTTACTTTTATCTTCATTCATATTTAAGTGTGAATGGAGATGAGTGTGTGTGTGTGTGTGTGTGTGTGTGTGTGTGTGTGTGTGTGTGTGTGTGTGTGTGTGTGTGTGTGTGTGTGTGTGTGTGTGTGTGTGTGTGTGACGCGGTGAGGGAGCTAGAGGCTTTGCTAATGTGTGTATGTGTGTGTGTGTGTGTGTGTGTGTGTGTGTGTGTGTGTGTGTGTGTGTGTGTGTGTGTGTGTGTGTGTGTGTGTGTGTGTGTGTGTGTGTGTGTGTGTGTGTGTGTGTGTGTGTGTGTGTGTGTGTGTGTGTGTGTGTGTGTGTGTGTGTGAGGGTGAGGCTTAATGGTGTTCTCAGAAGGCGACAGAAGGTGGAGGTATTGGTCCCTATGGCGGCGTGGACTGAAAAGATGGCAGAAATAGATTGGCCCTCGAGTGGCGGACAGCTGGCGAGAGAGAGAGAGAGAGAGAGAGAGAGAGAGAGAGAGAGAGAGAGAGAGAGCTATATTCTTTATGTTGTTTAATGAGTGTCGTGTTGGAATGTCTCACTTCTTCATTATCGCCAATACTCTCCCGGGAACCATTAAATCCTGTTCAACTCTCCTCCTAATCCTCCTCCTCCTCCTCCTCCTCCTCCTCCTCCTCCTCCTTCTCCTTCTCCTTCTCCTTCTCCTCCTCCTCCTCCTCCTTCTCCTTCTCCTCCTCCTCCTCCATCTCCTTCTCCTTCTCCTTCTCCTTCTCCTCCTCCTCCTCCTCCTCCTCCTTCTCCTCTTCCTCCTCCTCCTTCTCCTCACTATTTACGCCTCCCTCCTTCACTCTTCTTCTTTCCTCCTAAACTTCTTTCTTTTCGCATCCACCATTTTGTTCTCTCTCTCTCTCTCTCTCTCTCTCTCTCTCTCTCTCTCTCTCTCTCTCTCTCTCTCTCTCTCTCTCTCTCTCTCTCTCTCTCTCTCTCTCTCTCTCTCTCTCTCTCTCTCTCTCTCTCTCTCTCTCTCTCTCTCTCTCTCTCTCTCTCTCTCTCTCTCTCTCTCTCTCTCTCTCTCTCTCTCTCTCTCTCCATCTATCTATCTATCTATCTATCTATCTATCTATCTATCTATCTATCTGTTTCCTTTATATACCTTTTTCCATATTGATGCTGTTACGTGTGTGTGTGTGTGTGTGTGGCGCGTCGTTCCAGTGGGTGTTGGCGCGGTGGAATGCGTCACCTCTGAGCGCTACGTCTTCTTAATTATGTAATTGCCGCAAGTTTTAAACAAGTAAAAGACAGTTGTAACGAGTTGAGGGAACTTCTTTTACTGCCGTAGTTTTGGTCTTGCTTCAAATTAACCTCCCTAGTACCTTCCTCCCTCCCTCTCTTTCTCTTTCCCTCCGTCCCTCCCTCCAGAGTGATGTTCTCTTGCCTTTGGCCGCGCGTCACATGGCTTGGTGTAAAAGTGTTCTGATAGTTTTAGGGAGCAGGAAAATTTTGTAGGTAAAGTTTGTGCTGGAGTGAACCGCGAAGTCTGTCTGGCAAACTTTGCTTATCAGGTGTTGTCATGTGCATCCCACGGCCATCAGGACGCGAGCCAAGACGCGATAAAGGCGATGAAGGCACTCAATAGACACTGAAAATGCACCTTGCTGTAATAGTGGCCAGGCTGTCTCCTTTACCCTTGAGCTTATAGTGGGTTCAGATGCCTCCCTCCCTCCCTCCCTCTTGGCGATGTACCTCGAGTTGCGGTCATGTCCTGCCATTGACGTCTCCCGCTGCAGCTCACTTCATGTTTTTCCTCCCTGACACATTCGCCCTGTATTCATTTCTCTTCCCCTTATGATCACCCGCTACCAAATTCTCTCCCCCACACTTCACCATGTCATATTCTTAATGCAGTTATGTTCCTCTCGAATTCCGACACTTTGATTTTTCTCCCTTACTTAATTTTCCTGTAGTCACATTCTTTCCCTTTTATTGCCTGCTTGCTATATTTTTCCTTCATAGATACCTACTATAGTCATATTCCCTCTCCCTTATATTTTCCCTGCAGTTATATTCCTCCATGACACTCCGTCTTTGAAATTTTCCGTCTGAATTATTCTCCCTGCAGTCATATTTCCTCCCTCACATTCCCTCCTTGACATATTCTTCCATCAGGTCATATTCCCTCCCGTACATTCCCTGCCCTCGCTTTTCCCACCCTGATGTATTCCCTGTCACACATTCTTCTCGAGATATTTCATCCTGTGAATATTTCCCCTCTGGAAATATGGTTTTGTGTTAGGTCAGCTTTGGCAAGGTTTGGCTGGCGCAGGTTAGTGGAGGTGAAGTAAGCTTTGGGTTAGGTTGTCAGGTGAGGTGAGGTGAGGTGAGGTGAGGTGAAGTTAGGTAAGGTGAAGTGAGGTGAGGTGAAGTGAGATGAGGTAAGGTGAGATGTGGTGAGGTGAGGAGCGGTGAGTTTAGGTTAGGTAAGGTAAGGTCAGGTAAGGTGAGATTTGATAAGGTGAGGTTAAGTAGGGTGAGATGAGGCGAGGTGAGATGAGATGAGGTTAGTTAGATTAAGTAAAGTGGACATATCAAGTTAGAGTAGGTACGTACATTAGGAGCGGGTAGGACAAACCGGCCTGAATTAGGTATTAGGTGTGGCTAGAACAGATTTGGTCACGTTAATGGCTCAACAAATTGGAAGAGAGGAAAACCGGAGAGGGAAACTGTCCAGGGGAGACTAAGTTAAGAGATAAATGTCCGGAGGGGGAAAGTCCAGGGAGCGAATGTCCCACACTTGTTTACCTAATTACCACAGATTACCTTCGCCAGGTGTCCCAGGGCTCTGTAGGTGCAGGCGAGGGAGGCACAGAAGGTGGTGATGGAGGTGTAGGCGAGGGAGGCACGGGAGGTAGTGTGGGAAGCGGTGTATTCATCAAGAGCGTGAGAGAAACTTTGGGAAGACGCGTAAGTGAACAGCAGCTTATGGCCAATTAAGGGAAAGGAGGAGGGAGAGAAGAGAGTGAAGAGTGGTGGAGGAGAAGGGAGCGACTCGGGAGAGGGAAGGAAAGTGACAAAAGAGGAAGGAGATAAAATGACGGAGGAGGAAGAGAAGATACTGTGGAGAGAAGATAAGATAATACGAGGACGAGAAATGAATGATGCTAAGGGAAAGAACGAGAGAGAGAGAGAGAGAGAGAGAGAGAGAGAGAGAGAGAGAGAGTAATCACATCAGCAAGCACCCTCTTCTCCACACTGCGATGCATAAACATTAGGAAGCAAGAGAAGGGTGATGAACGACCCATCCTACAGAGCAAACCACACTTCACACTCACTCACTAGCCTCTCTTTTACTCTACACGTCTTCTCGGAGTGGGCGCGTCCAGCCACTGTGCCCTTGAGAATACGAAAAACACATGAATGGGAGACTGGTAAGGGGAAGAAGGCGGAAGTGACGAAGAGAGGGGAGGAGGAGCGAGAGGAAAAGTAAAGAGGAAAACGGAAGTGACTGAGAGGAGAGAGGATTGAGAGGGAGGAAGAGATAAGGAGGAAAAGAGCGAGAGATAGTGAGGAAAAATGCCACTGAAGCGAGAGGAAAGGAAGGACGGGAAGATGGCAAGAGGAAAGGGAGAAGAGGTGGAATAGAAGATAAAGAAGGGAGAAAGGCGAAGAGGAGGGATGAAGAGAGAGAGAGAGAGAGAGAGAGAGAGAGAGAGAGAGAGAAAGGTAAGTGTAGCAATGGCAGCCTTTCTTCCCTGGCACTCACAATGCAGCTCCCCATTATCGTCTCTCACACACGCGCCAGTCTTATGGGTAGCAAGTGTCTCCCTCTCCCCTCCCCATCTCCTCCTCCTCCACCTTTCCCTCCCTTTCCTCCTTCCTGTCTCTCCTCCTCCCTAGCTTCTATCCTTCTTTCTCCTCCTTTTCCTTTCATCCATTTTCTTTTCCTTCTCCTTTCTCCTCCTCCATTCTTTCTTCCTCTCTTCCCATTTTTCCCTCAGACCTTCCTCTTGTTCACTTGCTTTCCCCCTTTCCTCTTCTATTTGTCTTCCCTCTTCCTTACTTTCTTTCTCTTTCCTTCCTTTTTTTTTCCTCTCTCTCCATCATTCCCCCACTTCCTCCTTCCTCTTCCAGTGCGCAGGTCAAGACAGTACTTCATTTCCCCTCCTCGCTTTCCAGAAATTGCTCTCCCCTTTTCCCTCCTTTTTTCCCCAGGTAATCCTCTCTCTCCTCTCTTCCTGTATCCTGAAATAATTTTCTTCCTGTCTTCTTCTTTCCTGAGATCCCTCTTCCTACTCCTCTTCTTCTTCCTTCTTATCTTTCTTCTTCTTCATCCTCCTCCTCCTCCTCCTCCTCCTCCTCCTTCTTCTTCCTCTTCCTCCTCCTCCATCTGCACTATCTCTAAAATCACTGTTGTTCCATTCTTTTCTACTCGAATTAATCTCTCTCTCTCTCTCTCTCTCTCTCTCTCTCTCTCTCTCTCTCTCTCTCTCTCTCTCTCTCTCTCTCTCTCTCTCTCTCTCTCTCTCTCTCTCTCTCTCTCTCTCTCTCTCTCTCTCTCTCTCTCTCTCTCTCTCTCTCTCTCTCTCTCTCTCTCTCTCTCTCTCTCTCTCTCTCTCTCTCTCTCTCTCTCTCCCTTAATCTCATTTTAGGTAAAGCAGGAAGATTATCTGCAGAATTCATTTAGTCCATGATAATGATGAGGAATGAAGAGTATCCGGTCACTGGCTCTCTTTCCTTACAAATATCACGTATTCATGTATTCCTGCTGGAGGGAAGCTGATAGTGGCCTTTAAACCCCTTCAGTACCAGGACGCATTTCCATATTCATTCTGCTTACTATTTGGTGATTTTATACAGCTTCAGCAACTTATGTGGAGGGATTAAGATAGGAAAGACTGGCCATTAATCTTCTGACCTCCGTAGACCCTTCCTAATGTAATACAGTTGTTTAATCACGCCCAAAACTCAAGGTAAAAATGCGTCTCAGTACTGAAGGAGCTAAATGGTACAGGTGAACTAGGGAAAATTCTCAGTAACTCTAACGAACATAGGATGAGAAATAATGAGTTTTAAATTGATACACGATAGTTTTTTAAAGGAGATAGGGAGGATTTGGGCTAATGAAGTGGTAGGTAAATGGAATACACTCCTCAGCAAATAGGTTGTGTTGTTAGTGCAAAGTCATTAGGAAGCTTTTAAAAGAGGATCAGGTAAATGTATGGATGAAGCGAAAATAGATCAGTGTGTTTTATACCAGAGAACGCCACGGGTAGGACTTCGTGTATTTACAATCGCGTTACATGTGTGGTTTTGAGGTTATTTTACTGTAAAAAAATAATAAAACTGCTCTTAATTGAAAACTGTTTTTATTGAGACATTTTACATTGTTAATCTGCAAAACGATGAAGTTGATGAAAAATAAGCCAATATAGGAAAACGAAGTGAAGTTAGCAAAAAAAATGGTATTGTAGTGTTTTTCAGCTTTTTATGGAGTACCAACCATTATTTTCCTTTGTTTCTTATGTATTTTGACTAATTCTTTTGATTCTTTTATGGAGACTACAATTGAAGTGGGTCTTTCTTTCTAATATTCATTTTTTTTTTTTTTGCCCTTGGTAGTTCTCCCACTTACGTAAAAAAAGAATTCTTGTATTATGTCACCTTCGATACCTTTGTTAGAGTAAAGTGCTATCCAACGGCTGGGGCTCTTTCGCAATCAAGGTCTATGTGTATTTCTGTATTATTTTACTATACTTGCTTGTTTATTCTACATTGCTTTGTGTTACCTTTCATACCTTTTCATCAAGATATAGATTAGTATTCTTGAATGCATTGTTGCGCCATAAGGCATATTTTCAAAGGTCATTTAGGCTTCTTTCCTTATCCTTGTAGTCTCTTTTTTTTTTTTTTTTTCAAACCTCGTGCAGTCAAGAATTGTTAATCAGAACTGAGTAAATAAATATTCTTATCCTCAGCGTGATCAATGTCTATGTGTATTTCTGCATTATTTTACTATACTGGCTTGTTTGTAGTGTCACCTTCCTATTATTATACATTACAATACACACTACCTATATTCCTCCTTTCATTCTTCAATTCCTCTCTCCCGTCTTCCCTTCCATTCCGCCGCCTTCCCTCTCCTCCCCATAACACCAGACTTGTTCATAATGCATTGCTCTTGTTAACATTCTTATGCACTCTGAATATTATCTTACCTCATTTCCTTTCATGTCTCTTTTCCATCTTTTAATAACGTGATAAATTTTTGATATTTTCCATTTCTCTCTCTCTCTCTCTCTCTCTCTCTCTCTCTCTCTCTCTCTCTCTCTCTCTCTCTCTCTCTCTCTCTCTCTCTCTCTCTCTCTCTCTCTCTCTCTCTCTCTCTCTCTCTCTCTCTCTCTCTCTCTCTCTCTCTCTCTCTCTCTCTCTCTCTCTCTCTCTCTCTCTCTCTCTCTCTCTCTCTCTCTCTCTCTCTCTCTCTCTCTCTCTCTCTCTCTCTCTCTCTCTCTCTCTCCAGACGCTGAATTGCATATCCTGCAATGCTGTCCATCTTCTTCATCATTTATTTTCCCCTCTCTCTTCCCTCTCCCCCTCCTCCTCTGTGCTAATTCCCCTCTCCCCTTAACTGTTTACAATTCCCCCTTTCCCCTCTCACTGATCCTCTTCCTCTCTTTCTCTTCCCCTCCTCCCAGTTCTCTTCGTTTATTAATTCCCCTCCCCTTCCCTTCCCTTCCCTCTCCCCCTTCCTTTCTCTTCCTGTCCCTTCCCCACCTGCCAAATCCCTTCTGTCTTCCCCCATGTTAATCCCCTTCCCTTATAAATCTTTCGTTCCATTCTGTCCCTCCACTATGCACTCTTTTGTTTCCTCCCCTCTCTACCCTCTCTACTTCCTCCTCCCTCTCCCCCACTCACTCCTTCCCTTCCCTTCCCATTCATTACCCTCTTCTCTTCTTCCCCTTCACTTCTTTCCTTCTCCTTTCTTTCCCTCTCATGCCTTTCTCCTCCTCTTCTCCTTCACTGATGTCCTCCCACGTTTTCCTATCATTCTCCTCTCCCCTTCCGCCCACCCTCCTTCCAGACACTCCCTGCCCCCCCTCCCAGCCGCGCCTGAACAAAACATCATTATTTTAGTGATTGCGATGAAAATAAATAGACTTTTCTGAAGGTAACGGAAGACAGAGAGGAATGGGGAAGAGGGTAGAAGGAAGGAGGAGGAGGGGAGAAGAGAGGAAGAAAAGGATAGATGGAAAGGAGGGAGGCAGCATGGATAAAAGAGGAAAGAGGGGAGAGGGGACAAGGGAGGAAGAGCAGGATAGATGGAGGGGAGAGGGGAAAAGGGAGGAAGAAAATAATGGATGGGAAGGAGGGAGGCAGCAGGGATAAGAGAGGGAAGAGATGGAAGAGGAGAGAAGGGAAGGCAATCAGGATGGATGGAGAGAGGTGAAAGGCAAGGAGTGGAGGCAGGGAAGGAGAAGAAAGGTTTCGCCACACCCACCGCTCCCTCCAGAGACTAGTCTAGTGGGTCGGAAGAAGGGAAGGTGGGAGGCAACCAGATCCGAGTAATCACCGCTTTCATGCACACTTTTTCAAATATAGTTTTTTTTTTTTTTTTTGTGATGCGTGCAGTGAATAACGTTGTTTTTCATGATAGTGGACGGAGCGGCGGTGGCGGCGGCGGCGACGACGAGAGGGTAGCGAGGCGGCTTAATAACGTTAGTGCCACGGTGAAGCGAGGCACTAAATGAACTTTGCTTTGCGCCGGCGGGAAATGCACACTGTTACAACACTCACACACCACATTGAATAATACAGGGAAGAATTTAATAAAAAAAGGACACCAATTTATGTTGGAGTATGTCCAATTACGTGTGTGTGTGTGTGTGTGTGTGTGTGTGTGTGTGTGTGTGTGTGTGTGTGTGTGTGTGTGTGTGTGCGTGTGTGTGTACAATGGAAACCTAAAACTAAGTATAATAGGACTTTAAAGGTTGTGTCACTGGCGGGGAAAGTGTTGCTCCAGTTTTTGTGTGTTGAGTTGTATTGGCGAGTGGATGGCGGCGAGGCGTGACGGATGAACCAATCACTAGCCGCGCACGTGGATGGCTGAGTGTGACG
Source organism: Portunus trituberculatus (assembly GCF_017591435.1). Classification (NCBI taxonomy): domain Eukaryota; kingdom Metazoa; phylum Arthropoda; class Malacostraca; order Decapoda; family Portunidae; genus Portunus; species Portunus trituberculatus. The sequence continues at coordinate 16,440,943 of NC_059304.1, forward strand.
TGGCGTGGCGTGACGGTGGTGAACACGTGCTGCGCCATCCCCTCTACCATCACCACCACCACCACCACCACCACTAACTTCCTACCTAAGTACACTCTCTCCTCAACTCTCACTTCTTTCTCCATAACATCACTTCTCTCCCTACTTCTTCCTCTCTCCTTCCCTTCCTACTTCCAATATTCCTCCCTCCCTCTGCTTCCCTTCCCATCCGCACTCCCTTTCCCCATCCCTTCCTCCCTCTTTTCCCTTCTTCATCTCCTGCCTCGTCCTGTCCTCCCTCAGTCTTCCTACTCCCTTTCCTTCCCTAGTACCATCCTTCTCTTCCTCCGCCCTCTCTCTCTCTCTCTCTCTCTCTCCCTTCCTCCCTCCCTCCATTCCTCCTTGCCGCAGATCACTTTAAACTTGAGAGGTGAGTCTCGCGCCAGCTGTTCCGCCTCCCCGTGGCAGCCGCGGCCCGTCTCCAGTGATGCGCCCCTGCCTCTTGTGCAGCGTCACGGAGACTACTGGGTGCTTCTTTTTCTGTCTGAACCATACAAACACACACACACACACACACAGAGAGAGAGAGAGAGAGAGCGTGTGTGTGTGTTTTGCACGCTTTAGCTGAGAAGGCCTGAGCGTATATAGATGGAGTGTTGGTGGCAGTGGTGCAGGAGGCCAGGGCCGTGTTGGTGTTGAGAACAAGGGCCACGTATTGTGCAGCAGTTGTCGGTAAAGAATGAAGAAGTCCGTCTGCAGATTAAGAACAAGACGTGGCGCGAGACAGTCAAGGTCAAAAGTTTCCTGAGCGGCAACATAAAAACGCTGCTGGATGAAGTCACGCCTCATGGTCACTGAGTCATCTGTTCAGCGGGAAGGACAGGTACACCCGTGCCACCTTCGCCAGCACTCCGGTGGCGCCACTCAGGTGGTAGCTGAGGCGGCGGAAGACATCCACTAGACCGCTCTGTGCTGCCCCGGCTTCGTTCATGCGTGGCTAGGCTGTTTGCCTGCCTGGGAGCAACAGCCACGACGACGTTGGGCTGGGCAGCTCACGCCACGTCCGCATCAGTCGTTGTCCTCTGCGTTGACGGTGTTTTCTCGTTGGGCACCATCCATTTTGCAAGACTTATCAGACTTCTCAAGTTAAGGATGAAAAGTTTTCACAATATTTATCAACACACTCATTGTCTTCATATATCGTTTTCTTTAAGTCAATTATGGCATTTCCTCCACGAATTCTTGTTTCTGTATCGTTCAAAGGCATCAATATGTGAGCAGGAGAGTTTCCAACCGCTTTAAACATGAGCCGTCAAGATAAACTGATTCAAAGAAGGCTCAGAGACACGGACCAACCACCATAGTGTTTCTTCAAAGCGGGGGAACAAGGTTGAGTGAGGCGCAGCGAGACGACCAGGTTCATGAAGGACGCTGCCGCCGCCCCGTTGCTACACAATATTGTATCGTGGGGTAGAGATGTACGACTATGTTAATTAACTCATTCCTTTATCTTCAATCTTCTCGAGAACAAAGAGAGAGAGAGAGAGAGAGAGAGAGAGAATGTGCATGAGGGAAAAGAATGGGGATCTACGTGTCCCCTCACTCTTTCCTCTCTTATAAGCACGCGGAGGCCACGCGATTCAGGTCCATTGTCTAGAGAGGAAGGAAAGACGTTGTTGTCACTCCAGGGGTGACACACGCCCACAATTTGATGGACACTGAAGAAGAAAATTCTCCGTAATCTCAAATTTTACGGCCCACTATAGCAGGCTTAGTGGCTCAGGCTTGGGCTTTGTTTACGAGAGAGAGAGAGAGAGAGAGAGAGAGAGAGAGAGAGAGAGAGAGAGAGAGAGAGACTCATCTTCTCAAAATGTTTGTGTTTTCTTTCATGTCAATTTTCTTTGTCTCGATGGAGGAAACACACACACACACACACACACACACACACACACACACACACACACACACACACACACACACACACACCAGCTTTCCAAGGTGACTGTATAAGAACAATTTCCGACTGGTTTATTTGCACATTCTTCAGTTTGTTTTGGTGCAGGACGCCAGCGTGTCATTGCGCCATCACAGGGCCGCCGCGCCGCGCCTCGCCTCGCCATGAGTGAAAAATGAATCAAGAAAATAAATAGATGAAATACTGCTATCAAAAGTTACTTACAAAATTGGCACAACACAGAAAAAGATAGCCAGAACGGGACAGTTACAAAGAGACGATTACATGAAAAGTTACATGGCGGCTGTGACGGGAAGGATAAGAGGGAAGTGTTTATACAAGAGTCACTCAGAGTCTGGCATCTTTGCCTTCCAGAGAGAAGGGGACGTGGACAGGTATGGATTAAAAGAGAAAGACAACATCAAAGTTTTCACAAGGTCACCGTCAGTTGTTCTATCCTGTCTGCCCTGGCATTGTGTGGTGCTGTGACGCAGTGGCGCTGTGGTAGCGTGGTGCTGCGGTGCTGTGATGCTGTGGCGCGCGGAGTGGCGCTGTGCAGTGAGCGACTTTGCTAATCCTCCAACCCGATGTGGCAGGCTGGCAGGGATTC
>NC_059304.1:16448485-16455985 GCF_017591435.1 Portunus trituberculatus
AACCATAGTAAAAGTGAGGGCGTGAGGGCGGCAGGAAGGCGGAGTAGAGGGAAATGAAGCAGATGGAGTGAAATATCTGCTTTCTGGAGAGCGGGTCGGGTTGAGTCGGGGCGGGGTGAGCTTGGATCGAGTGAGCTGAGGCGGGCTGTGGCGACATTGTTCCGGCGTGACTGTTGCTGCTATAGTGGTGCGTGGCGTGGCGTGGCGTGGCGTGGTGGAGGGTGGGTGGGATGCAGGCTGGAGCGTGAAGAGAGTGGATGGAAGCTGCTTAGTGCGCTCGAGAGTTCTCATTTGTTTCGCTCATCTTGATTAATGTTATTCGTTTTATTAACGCAACGCGAAAACTGCCGCCAGATTACCCGCCGGAATATTTCTTTATTACTCTTTTATCGCGAACATGCCAATGAAAATAGCTTTAAAAATTTTTCCATTACCATCCTTTACGCAGCTGACGGGAAAGAAATACAACACACAACACGACGTGCACGAGACAAGAGGCAAAAGAAGCATAGCGAGGGGAAGATGGAGTGTGTGGGGGAGTGTGGAAGGTTCCTCATTACCTATACAAGAGGCAACGCGTATTCCTTGTCCTTTATAACTCAGCGTCATCATCATCATGCGTCTCGTGGCCGTCTCGCAGGGGCAACAGACAGGCTTGGGGGTCCCGCTGGGCTGCTTGGGGTGCGATCTTGTTTTAAGCCTGACGAGTGGTGTGAAGGGCAGGTGGGCTTGATGTGTGGCGTCTCGTTTTCTTTGTCGCCTCCCAAAAGACACCGCCTCCCACTCCACTTCCCTCAGCCATTGTCTCACCACTCCTTGCATTTAATTGTTCAGAATTCAAGCCATTATTTCCCTCCTTATCTCATGTGGGAGTGACGCATCTCTCTTTGTCTGTCTCTATTTCTATATTCCTCTTTAACTTCAGTAATCTCTCTCTCTCTCTCTCTCTCTCTCTCTCTCTCTCTCTCTCTCTCTCTCTCTCTCTCTCTCTCTCTCTCTCTCTCTCTCTCTCTCTCTCTCTCTCTCTCTCTCTCTCTCTCTCTCTCTCTCTCTCTCTCTCTCTCTCTCTCTCTCTCTCTCTCTCTCTCTCTCTCTCTCTCTCTCTCTCTCTCTCTCTCTCTCTCTCTCTCTCTCTCTCTCTCTCTCTCTCTCTCTCTCTCTTAGAGTCCTTCCTTTCCTCGCAGATTCATATCCCAAAGTTTCGTCGCTCTTGTTGCAACTGGGAGGAGAGGTCACGACGACGCGGAGCTGCAACGCACTCCCTCAGGAAGGTGCCAAACAAGAGGGTTCCTGTAGCAGAGTTTGCCTGAGAAGGATGAGACGAAGGAGGAGGAAATGGAGGAAGAAGGTCAAGGATAAGGAGGATAAGGAAGAGGAAGAGGAGGTGGGAAGCAGGAGGAGGAGTGACAGGATCGTTAGGTGTCTGGCCAAAGTAGCGATTCATGTCCACGGTGTGAATCGCAGCGCCATTCAAGCGAAAATGCAGCAAGCTGAAGTGTGGCCGCCGCCTCGCTCCTGCAGCTTTGTGGTCACCATCCCTCAGGCACTTCCAATAACCAGTGAAGGCCACAAACTCTTCTCTTTATTGTCCTGCCTCTCCTTGTGGTGCGGGACACAGCCGTGGTTGGTGCTTAGAACAATGCGCCGTGTGATTTCACTGAGGAGGGACTTATGCCTTGGCGCCTGGCCTGTGGTGCCGCAGTGCTCCTCCATCCCGTTATGCAAGGTGACCCCACCACACACACACACACACACACACACACACACACACACACACACACACACACACACACACACACACACACACACACCAGCCTCCTTTCTCTGAAGAGCCGCGAGGCGCCACCACAGGATGAAAGCCAATAATTTATTTTTTTACCTTTTATTGATTTGGCATTACCTCTTTTCCTTAAGGCTCACACCTGCGGCATTTTTAAGCTCAATTTATTTCACCTTTGGCATTTTTCCTATTCCTTAGATCAGGAAGTGAAAGTGCAATTTTCCGAGGAATAAATCTTTAGGTTACGACATTGCCGGCAAGCCAAGCTGCGACAAGGAACGCTTCAATGAAAAGAAGTTTTCTTAGGCGACCTTGAGAGGAACTGCCTGAGGGAAGATCATGTAAGAGGTGAAGCAATAAGTCACGGCGGAGGGAACTTGCTTCCTGCATGAAATGTTGAAGCCAAGGGCAGCGGTCAGGTGTGAGGCGCCGAGGTGCTGCTGGCCAAACACCTGACCACTGAAGGGAGTGCCGCGGGTCAGTGACAATACAAAGGAAGACGAGACCACTGGTTCTATATATAGGGCCCGTCCACCACTTCCTCCACCTCCCTCTCCCCTTCCTTCCTTACAGTGGTGCGACCCGCGCCGCTCACGGATGCGGCACCTTGAACCCACGAGTCGATATTCATGACATTCACACTTGAAACACAGACGTGATTGGCGGTGCCTTGTGGTCCATTCAGAGCCCAAGCCAACAGCCTCTCGCCATGGTCTGCTGCGATCCTCTCTGCTGAAGCCCTCCTCACACCCATGCAGCGGAGAAAGCGCGCTGACGCCTCAGTGGAAGACTTCAGGGAAAAACAAGATGTGTTTTTCCTTGAACGCCACGACTGACGTGTCATCTATTGTGATCACGCTGCCGGCAAAGAAGGAAGAGCTGTGATCGCCTGATGATTCATGTCACTCGTTCTCGGAGGCGCCAGTACGGGCGCTCTCAGCGTGAAAAGATGAGGTATTCTGAGGGTTGTCAGCGGCAAGGCTGCGGCGTGATACACCCACACGCTATCACAGAACCATCACTCGCAAGGGCTTCGTAGCGTAACATGTGTCTACAAAGTTTTGACGGTAAAACTATCAGGTAACTGTCGAGTACAACACCATGCCACAGAAAACCAATATTTCCAGATTCCGTAATGTGTTGTCCTGCCCTCTCTGTGTTCCGCCGAGATCCTCATGTACAATGCACGAGGAGGGGGGATACAAGACTGCCTTCCTCTCCCTTTTCCACCAGCGCCACCGTCCCTGTCACTAGCATTGCTACAAGCTCGTCCTACAGAGAGACAACATTTGCTTCCTTGCATCTGGAAGCATGCACGACTGAAGATGCATGCAAGAAAGTGTTTGCCGCCTCGCCCTTGCAGGCCTGACGCCGCGTGGCCAACCAACGCCCAGCTAGCTGCTTCTTGTGCATCGAAAAGGATCAGATGAGAAAAGTTTGAATCAAGCCTTTGCATCAAGATCAGATGGAGAGTTCACACTGATGCTATGCTTTCACTCCCACTCATCAGGCCTCGCCCCTCTCACACCGCTGCCTCAGTCCCTCAAGCTCAGCCAGTCTCGTCCTTTTCACCCCGCTGGCCTCACCCTTGATTCCCTCTCCATCTCTCCAGCTTCACCCCTCTCACCCCGCAGTTCTCTCCACCTCCCCTCACCTCATTCCCCTCACCCCACTCCCCTCGCCTCACCCCAAGCCACCCGGAGAAGCAGCATCTCTCCGCCCACTCATTCTCACTAAACTTCGCCAAGAGAGACGTATGAGAAGAAACTTTTAGTGACACACACTCCTCAAGAGACGAGTAGCTTACCACTCTTCCTCGGACATTCCCTCTCCCTCTTTCCTTCTTCTCAACGCTTGCTCTCTTTTCCTCCCCCTCTTCATGTGTTTCCTTCCTCCTCCTCCTCCTCCTCCTCCTCCTCCTCCTCCTCCTCCTCCTCCTCCTCCTCCTCCTCCTCCTCCTCCTCTTCATTTGCTCCCCATTTTTTCTGTTTCTTCTTGGACACCCTCTCTCCCTCCTTCCTTTCTCCACAGTAGCTCTCCTTTTCTTGCACCAATTCTCCTTCCTCTATTCTCTGTATTATCTCTATTCCTCCTTTTCCTCCTCTTCCTCCTTTTCCACCGACACTCCTTCTCTCTCTCTTCTGCTCTTCTCTTGTATACAAGCTCTACTTTCCTTCCCCTTTTCACCTGTTCCCTATTCCCTCTTCCTCATTTACCTCCTTTTCTATTCTTTCCCCAACCTCCCTTCTCTTCCTCCTCCTCCTCCTCCTCCTCCTCCTCCTCCTCCTCATTATCGCAGCCATTTAAAGTTGGCCTTCTATTATTACGTGGAAATATAGGAGCGAGAATCTTGCCAGACATATTGGCATTGCAATTTTTTCTAATATAAAGACCACGCATTCTCTCTCTCTCTCTCTCTCTCTCTCTCTCTCTCTCTCTCTCTCTCTCTCTCTCTCTCTCTCTCTCTCTCTCTCTCTCTCTCTCTCTCTCTCTCTCTCTCTCTCTCTCTCTCTCTCTCTCTCTCTCTCTCTCTCTCTCTCTCTCTCTCTCTCTCTCTCTCTCTCCTTTGCTGCGGAAATCTATAATCTTTCTTCCTGTTAAAGAAAATGAACACAAAGTAAAGCCGCTACGATGAAAATTCCTCAAATCCTTCCTCTTCTCTTTACTCTCATTCTGGTACGTAATGTGCTCAGATTAATCCAATTTCTTTCACCTTGAAGGCATAATGTGTAATTTTTCTTCATTTCATAGACACAGGAATAGGTAATCTGTCTCTCTCTTCCTCTCGTCCTCCTGGGAAATTAACAGAAATGGCCAAATAAAGTTGCCACGCCAGAATTTCCTCCCGTCACTGTTATACCGCACCACAAAAAAAGAAAATGGATTCAGTATGGCATCTTCAATTTTTTGGTACAGTTAGAATGGAAGGGGTGGCATTCTAGGTGACTTTAGTTTTTGGTGTAGTGGAAGGCTGGCACTCTAAGGTAGTTCTGTCTTACTAAGTGTTATAAAGGCGAAGATTCTGAAAGGCGTCAGTGAAAACCCGGTACATCTCTCCTTATTACAGACTTCAAAGCTCCACGCACGTTTTAGGAAAGGATAGGTTGGAAATAGCTAGGTTGTCACTTAAAGAGAATATTATGGGAGGTCTTTTAATATATGTTCTTGGCAGATAAAGTGTGTGTGTGTGTGCGTGTGTGTGTGTGTGTGTGTGTGTGTGTGTGTGTGTGTGTGTGTGTGTGTGTGTCTCTCTCTCTCTCTCTCTCTCTCTCTCTCTCTCTCTCTCTCTCTCTCTCTCTCTCTCTCTCTCTCTCTCTCTCTCTCTCTCTCTCTCTCTCTCTCTCTCTCTCTCTCTCTCTCTCTCTCTCTCTCTCTCTCTCTCCTCTACGTAGCTCTTCTCCTTGCTCGCTTTTCCCTCACCTTCCTCTGCTCCTCCGCCGCCTGTTACCTTCCTCTGTTTCCTCCACTAATTACTTTCTGCCTACTTTCGCCTCCCATTCATTTACTCTACACACACACACACACACACACACACACACACACACACACACACACACACACACACACACACACACACACACACACACACACACACACACACACACACACACACACACACACACACATACACGCACGCTTCTTACAGCTTCCCTTATTTTTTCTTTTATGTTCTTTTGCAAACTTAGATTGAATGAAGAGATGGACAGAAAATGACAAATGCAATTCAATACTAGCAAATATAAAGCACTTAGCAAAGGCAGGAAGAACACACACACACACACACACACACAGAGTGGAAAGCAGGCGACGTGTTTCCCTCAGCGCTGTGCCTGGCTGTCTTCACTGGCCCGTCATTAAAGCTCGCGTCGCCTGCAGTTCCGCGCTACAGTTCGTTAATTCACAATGCTTCGGCTTCGTCAGGTTACCTCTATGATGGCATTCGCGTCCTGCCAAGCACAGACATTGACTGGAGACGTGGAGGGAGTGTGGGGGGAGCATATGAAGGCTGAGCGGTGGTAATGTTAGTGTTCTCTCTCTCTCTCTCTCTCTCTCTCTCTCTCTGGGAAGCACGTCCATTCTCTCACTGCCACTTTCAGAATCACTGGTTGGCATAAACTGGGAAAATTTCACTGCACCGATCCAGCTTGAATAGGCAGCCTTAACACGTAATTTCCGCAATGGTTCCCGGTGCTTTAGTCATGCTGGCCAGCCACACGCATACACACACACACACACACACACACACACACACACACACACACACACACACACACACACACACACACACACACATACACACACACACTGATGGAATGCAAATCTTTTTTTCCTCTATCATCTTTCATTAGTCTCTCTCTCTCTCTCTCTCTCTCTCTCTCTCTCTCTCTCTCTCTCTCTCTCTCTCTCTCTCTCTCTCTCTCTCTCTCTCTCTCTCTCTCTCTCTCTCTCTCTGCTTACGTTTGTTCTCATGATGTTATTTCAATATTTCAGCATTAACACTATTTGTAAAGGTTCATAACGCTCAACAAACTTAGGAGCGCACCACCTTACTCTCGCCTCTTCCTTCTTGCGTCAGTTTGATGTCTCCCACCACTCACTCACGCTACAACACCATTAGTACATCCTACTCTCCTTTCCTTCCTTTCTCTGTCACCTCAATGAATTCTTACGTTCGCTCACTCTCCTTCATTCATCCAGCGTTCACATCCGCTCCGCACACCCAGCTACATTATCTCCCACTGCCTCACTTGACACACTCTCTCAGTCACCGAACGTTCTCTCTCTCTTGTACTTCTTCTCTTTCATTTATCACACGCCGTCTTACCCTTCCTTTCCTCCCGCCTCTCATTCATCGTCTGTCGCTTTCCTCCACACGCGCCCCAGGCAAACGGCTGTGGACCACCACCACCACCACCACCTCTTCTTCATCTTCCTCCCGAGACGTGTTTCATAGCCTTTTCTTGAGTCTTTCACTTGGTATCTCCTGGGATGAAGCCAAGACACCGCCGGGCACAGATATCGTCATAAAACAAGGATGATTTCCTTTTACCTGCTCTAGTACCGTTGGAGCTTCAAATATTTTGTTAGTCTTCCAGTTGAGCGCCGCGTAATGGAATGAATGGAGAGAAAAAAAAAGATTGAAGTGTGTAGCTCGTCGAGTACCTACTACGCTTAATATTTCCACAGAGGCCTTTTATTCATGCAGTTGTTTATGTGAAGTGAGGCGAGTCGAGGCGGAGGGAGGCGGAGAGAGTGCAGGTGTAAAGAGTGAGACAGGCAGTGTGAATAAGGCAAGAAGAGCAAGGACATGTTACCTTTGTTACTTTTACTTCTTCCTTCAGTACCTGCCTTAGTAAAGAAACACTTTTTGTATATAACTTTTACTCTCAAGCTGTAAAAAGACATGGCACTCTGGTATATGATCTCTCTCTCTCTCTCTCTCTCTCTCTCTCTCTCTCTCTCTCTCTCTCTCTCTCTCTCTCTCTCTCTCTCTCTCTCTCTCTCTCTCTCTCTCTCTCTCTCTCTCTCTCTCTCTCTCTCTCTCTCTCTCTCTCTCTCTCTCTCTCTCTCTCTCTCTCTCTCTCTCTCTCTCTCTCTCTCTCTCTCTCTCTCTCTCTCTCTCTCTCTCTCTCTCTCTCTCTCTCTCTCTCTCTCTCTCTCTCTCTCTCTCTCTCTCTCTCTCTCTCTCTCTCTCTCTCTCTCTCTCTCTCTCTCTCTCT
>NC_059304.1:16460985-16475985 GCF_017591435.1 Portunus trituberculatus
GTCTTTCATCGTACCTCACCTCCATGTATAATTATTTCACCACTTAAAATGGGCTTCTCTTCTGCCATGTATTTCATTATCTGTCGTTCTTTAAATCAACTTTTCTCTCCGCCATGCAAGGCTGGGTTTTTATCCGCCATGATTGCAGACTCGCAGAAATTAATCCTTTATTTTATGCCTCACTCATCAAATTTCGCCATATTAACCATTTCCTTCTTGCATTTTTTTTTCCAAGATTTAGTCTGATATTTCTGTCTGTAATATAATTCAGATTTTGCTACCCGTACCTGCTCATACATGAGTACATCCTAATCTTGCCGGAGTATCATTGTGTGCCCTGAACACACCTGCCGGCCACATCTGATTATCTGCAGTATTAAATGGTCAACAGGTTCATGCAGTGTGCCAGTCTCTCTTGGTGGTGGTGGCGGTGTGTGGTAGTCAGCGACCCCACTCCCCACCCCTCCTCAGCCTGCATTCCCTGCTCCGCCTGCCTCGCCTGCTTACAAGCAGCGGACAGCCATCACGCCAGACCATGAAAACTTTGATTTATAATTTCACAAGGCGGGACTACAGTAATGCGTTTTGGCTCGGTGTCCATTCCTTTCATTACTCGTGGTGAATAAATTATAAGACTCCAGGTATTTCTCTACATAATTATTTATTCCTTCTGATCACCAGGTGTGCTGACTGTTACCTGGCCCGCGTCATTACTACGCCGTCATTTGTACGTTGTGTTTGAGTGTGTGTGTGTGTGTGTGTGTGTGTGTGTGTGTGTGTGTGTGTGTGTGTGTGTGTGTGTGTGTGTGTGTGTGTGTGTGTGTGTGTGTGTGTGTGTGTGTGTGTGTGTGTGTGTGTGTGTGTGTGTGTGTGTGTACACATGCGTCCCCAGCAGTACCAGATCAAAGGAGAGGCTGGCTGCTTGTGCTCTTATACAAAATAACAAAGAAAGGGAACTCCATCCCAGGTAATGTTGCTGTGTAAGACCCACTAAGTTGTTCTTTGTGTTTATTGCAGTGATGGGGCGCGTGGTGGTGGTGGTGGTGGTGGCGGCAGCAACGGCAGCAGCGGGATGTCGGGCGAGCCCTCTGCCAGTGAGGGTGTCGCCTGACGCACCCCCACAGGAGAGGCTGCAGGCCGCCCACACACTCCTCGCCACCTCTCCGCTCATCGATGGGTGAGTTACCAGAGAGAGAGAGAGAGAGAGAGAGAGAGAGAGAGAGAGAGAGAGAGAGAGAGAGCTGCAGGAGTTTTTACATTCAGACAGAAATATCCGTTCTGACAAACAGTCAGGCAGACACAACGACAGACCGATTGCTAGGCAGGCAACGCCTGACAGACAGGAGTGATCCGTAGTGGCTACACCTTAAGCGTCCGCCACGATGCCGCCATGCCTCGCACAGATCACCATCACCAGCTACACTACCATCTCTGCACATGGCTTGCTCACTCTTTCATTACTTTCACTGGGAAACTCTGCAACTCCTTGCATGCTTCTGTATTCCCTCTTCCTATGGCAGGAATTCTTTCAAAAAGGAGATGTCAAGACACTTATCGTTCAATTGGATATTCCTTTCGGCCCTTCCCTCGGCAACTGACATCTCAGTAGGCCTTTCTTCTTCTGAGTTTTTGTAGTCCTCTTCCAGACGATCCCTTATACAAAAAAAAATGCCTCTGTGGTTAGTGGAGCCTCTGCGCTGCCCGTGACTTGTGTACAGAGCCGCGGCCGTTTCATTGCACCTCGGAGACCAATAGTAAGAAAAACAGCAGCACAAACAATTGCGTCCTCACTCACCCCACTTCTTTGTACAAGAGTGGGCGCTGTGGAACACACGAGGCCGAAGTACCTGCTGCCGCTTCCCAGGCCGTACATCTTGGTCCGTCAAGTAAATGATGTCGTCCAGCGTCTGGCACAAAGGTATCGAGGCGGACAGCGCTCCTTGGATATGCTAAGTGGCTCCCGACCCCATTGTTGTGTCGCGGGGAGGCTGAGGTACGATTGTGTGTGTGTGTGTGTGTGTGTGTGTGTGTGTGTGTGTGTGTGTGTGTGTGTGAGAGAGAGAGAGAGAGAGAGAGAGAGAGAGTAGAGAGAACAGAATAGTTATACCAACAGAATAGTTATCCACAAACACATACACACACACACACACACACACACACACACACACACACACACACACACACACACACACACACACACACACACACACACACACATGAACATAAGTTATGTAGGTCAGGTCAACAATCACCACTCATTCTTAGCACACACATAATCGCGTCTCTCGAGTCTCGTCCTGCAAACACTAACGAGGCCACAACAAAGGCAACCCTCAGACTGTCGTGCTGCGTCTGGTCAATACTGTCGTGATAAAAAGATTACCTGTATGAGTTATGAAAAAGAATGGTATATCTAATACATGAAAAAAGAATGTTTCACTCTACACGTCTACTACCACCAAAATGCAATATTTTTCTCCCGTGTAACGTGTGCAGATTTCGTTATATGAAGGAAGAAGAAAAGAATAGTCCACCAGGAAGAGTGTGTGCAGCGAGTGTACGAAAAACATTCACAGGAGGATGAAAAATGTATGAGCTGCATTGAAGCCTTTCCACGTGTTACATATACGTACGTACGCACGCATGAATATTCTGCCACACATACGCTGCGGAGGAAAAACCCTGCTCACGTTCTTGCCTTGTTGGCAACAACGATGAAAAAGGTTTCATTCCTGCATTGCCATTATTAAAGACAGAGACTTTCCAGAAAACCTTAGAGGAGTTATATGAGGCCAACAGTTTTGTTAATGTGTTCGTGCCCACAGCGAGCGGCTAATGGAAGAGATTTGCCAGGAAACCGGAAGGCTCCATCACGGTTTGTGCCTCACTGGGGAACTGACAGCTGGCTGCCACTCTTCCCAACACCGCATTATGCTGCACTGCTCTGTAATATGTAAATCTCATAATGACCTTTCCAGGAATACTAATAGTCATCATGTATGACTCCAACACATCCTTCATCACAGGCAGGATTCAGAAGTAATCATCGAAGCAAGTGGTTTGGATGACTGTCACGGTGCACTGAGCTCACGGCGCGGTGACTGCTCTGCTTGTCTGCTTTGCATGGATGGAACACTCATGGATGAACCACTCAAAGTGGTGTTCATGTGCTTGTGTGAATGTCGAGTCTTAGTGGTGTGTCGCAGGACATGCCGACAGTCATCACTCTTTCTTTCTTTACTCCTTAGTGGAGGAGTGTGTACAGTCCACATTGTCCTGTTCAGTGGTGTGACCTCCAGCAACCCCTTGGCGAAGCCTGACCGAGATAGGCACTGTACATGTCTGATTTGTTTTGATTTCAAGCGATGGCTGAAATCAAAAGATTAACACGTTTTTCTTTTCCTGATCTCCACAAAACACACCTTTGGTACCCGCTTCTCTACTAGTATATAAATCCCCGCTCTGTCCCGCCCCGCCAGCCACACACGCGTCCTACCTCACTGTAAATTATAACTTGGGCTGTCCGTATTTCACACGTCAGTCAATGTGATTTAAAGTTGCTGAGCAGCCACACTTTGCACTGGGAGTGGTAATGGTCCTATCAGCAGGCTGGACCTCGTCGCACACCGATAAATGCAAGGCTAGGAAGATCCCACGACAGGCTGGTCACTGGCGCGATGCACTGTGCTGAATCTACGTACAGCGACGTTCAGGAAATATCAGTTCTCATCTTCCGGAAATGCTGTTTTACTCCAGATTATTATACATTATGCTCTAGTTTTCCATGTGATGATGGATGCAGAGGATAACTTGCCCTGGGGAGACTGTCACGTTCCTCTGACAGAAGCAGGCGGAAAGAGACGAGGGAACCAGCAAAAAAACACTGAAATTGTAGCCATCGAGAGGAAAGGTGGTTGTGTGACGGCGCCTTTAACGGGCCTCGCTCGTGCTCATTGCGGTAGTGAGCTCATTGTGAGAAAAAAAAACTTGCGTAGTGCAGTGATGAACGCGAAAGTGTGTAAAAGTGTTGGCAAATACATAGACAGATAGATTGAGAGAGAGAGAGAGAGAGAGAGAGAGAGAGAGAGAGAGAGATCCTAGATGCGAGACATTGGGAAATTGAGTGTAATTGGTGCTCGTTGAGGGTGTATAACACGTCCAACCAGCTGATTGGTCACCTCCAGGCATTGAACTAAAGGAGAGAGAGAGAGAGAGAGAGAGAGAGAGAGAGAGAGAGAGAGAGAGAGAGAGAGAGAGAGAGAGAGAGAAACAATAAAGAATAAAATAATAAGAGAGGCGAAAGGAAAGAGGAGGAAGGCGAAGAAAAACAGAAGAAAAAGAGATTAAGAAGAAGCCAAGATTATGATTGGAAAGGGAAGAAAAGTGAGGAGGAGAAGAGAGGATGAAGGATGTAGATGGAGGGAGGGAAGGAGGGAGGGAGGGAGGAAGGGAGGGAGGCAGGGAGGAGGAGAGACCATCGCTAAGGATCGTGGGCTTAAAGGTGGAGGAGGCAATTTAAGAGGACGTCCTTAGTGAGAGAGAGAGAGAGAGAGAGAGAGAGAGAGAGAGAGAGAGAGAGAGAGAGAGAGGAGGTAACGTGGGAGGCTGTAGTGTGTTAGCATTAAGAAAAAGGAGAGAGGGATGGAGGGAGTAAGAAAGCGAAAGGAAAAAAAAAGTAGAAATAGGTAAGAGATAAATGAGTAAATAATGAAAGAAAAGAAGGTAAATGGAGACGAAAGAGTGATGGAGGAAGTGAGGAAAGGAAAATAGGGAGAAGAACTGAAGGAAGGGAAGAAGGGAAATATGGGTGATCAGGAATTAATACAGGATGTAAGGAAAGGAAAGGCAAGGAAAGAAATGGAAAGAAAAACAAGAGTGAGGAAATGGAGGAGGATGAAAGTAACAGAGAGAGAGAGAGAGAGAGAGAAAAATTGAGGAAGGGCAAAGGATGTATGGAGAAAAATTAAGAGTCTGGAAAGAGAAAGGAACGAAAGGAGTAAGGGTGAAGCAGGTGAGGAAGGCAAGGAAGGTTTGTAGAGTTGAGAAAAGGGAAAGGAAGGAAAGAAGAGTGTTAGAGAGAAGCAGGAGAAATGTGAAGCTGGGCAAAGGGAAAGGAATGGAAGAAAAGTGTGTTAGAGTGAATGCAGGAGAAGTGTGAAGCTGAGGAAAGGAAAAGGAGAGTGTCAGAGTGAATGCAGGAGAAGTGTGAAGCTGAGGAAAGGGAAAGGAAGGAAAGAAAAGTGTTAGAATGAATGCAGGAAAGGTGTGGAGCTTACAAAAGGAAAGAAATGGAAGATAAGAGTGTTTGAATGAAGCAGGAAAGGAAAAGGAGAGTGTCAGAGTGAAGGCAGGAAAGGTGTGGAGCTGATGAAGGGGAAAGGAAAGGAATGGAAGGGGAATAGGGAAGGCAGGAAGGGATGAGGGTGGGAAGGGGAAGCAGGGAGTGACATATTTACTGTCCGTTTTGTGTATGTTTACTGTATATTTCATGTCACCTCCCAGTGTCACTTTCAGTTCGTTTGTTTCATTTTCGTTTCGCTTTGTTTTTCATTACCCAGAATGCAACGGGATAAAATTTTTGACATCTATTAAAGGAAAGAGAAAGGAGACATGGAGAGAGAGAGAGAGAGAGAGAGAGAGAGAGAGAGAGAGAGAGAGAGAGAGAGAGAAGGGGATAAAAGTAAGAGTAATTTAACGGAGGAGAGTTGAAAGGAAAGATAGAGGAGAGAAGAATGGGAAGACGGATGAAAGGTGGAAAGTACAAAGGTGAGAAGAAGAAGTAGATAACTAACAAAAAAAAAAAGAAGAAAACTAAATAAGGAAAAAAATGAAGTTTTATGAGAAGGGAAGAAAAATCAAAATATATGAAAAAAAATAATCAGTACACAGAATAGAAAACATGCCAGCATTAATCTAACCTCTCTCTCTCTCTCTCTCTCTCTCTCTCTCTCTCTCTCTCTCTCTCTCTCTCTCTCTCTCTCTCTCTCTCTGCTGTCCCAGTTGTCATGTTTACTTTTGTCCACCTGCCATTACCTGTCCGTTTAGTGCCGTCACCTGTGTTACTCCTGTCGATGTGCGCGTGATGTGTGTGTGTGTGTGTGTGTGTGTGTGTGTGTGTGTGTGTGTGTGTGTGTGTGTGTGTGTGTGATATTTCCCTCTCTTTTCATCTTTTCCATGTTCCCTTTCGATTCTTATTAATTTTTCTTGCCATCTTTCTTTTCCTTTTTCCCTTCTTCGTCTATATCACACACACACACACAGAGAGAGAGAGAGAGAGAGAGAGAGAGAGAGAGAGAGAGAGAGAGAGATGCATAGGAAACACATCATAAAACACAAGGCTACAATCGGTAAGTGACGCGCAGGAAGAGTGGAAGGAAAACGTAGCCTTGGAGAAAACGGGAAGATGTGAACAGCGTCGCGTCACTGAGGGAAGGCGGGGATGAAAGGAAATTGTTTGAGGAAAAGATGAGAGGTAAAGGAAAGACAAATGAGAACGTGGAGGGAAATGCAAGAATAGAAACATTGCTGCATGTAACAGACGAAAAGAAAGAGGAGGAGGAAGAGGAAGGATAGGAAGAAGGAAGGAATACGGAGAAGGAAGGAAATGAGAGAGACACACACAGAGAGAGAGAGAGAGAGAAAAAGAGAGAGAGAGAGATTACATGAGGCAGCCACAAGGGACTAGAAACACGATACGGGAATACTGGGTTGCAGGAAGCCAATACGCTAGTGACAGACAGGACACACGAAGGAACTCAGCAGCCGCGCGTCCCTCGTGCCCTCCTGCTGTCTGCCACACACACGAGACACGAGACACACAAACAAGGCACACATAATCTTTCGCGTTCTTAAGTGGTCTGGCTTCTCATCACGACAGCTTTCAAAGGCCACGGAGATGATTACAAGTCTGGAATCTCACCGATGCTCATTTCCTCAACTGATGATACAGATTTCTTGCTAAACTTTTACAGGACATGCAAATGCTCTTGAAAATTCCAATGACTTCCACTAAATCCTGCCAAGTGTAATCAAGACAGAATGGCGGATCGTTTAAGAACACGCTCCTACGCACTTCACCAAGAGACAGATAGACTTATTAACACCGAGGCGGACAGAAAAACAGACAGAAGAGCAGAGGAGACAGACCGACAAGGAAACAGGCAGCCAGACATAGGGAAAGGTTAGACAGACAGACAGATTAGAGAAGAGAGAAGCACACACACATCAAAAGAGAAATTACCTGGTAGGGATGAGCAAGGACGCGAGTAAAGACAGACACACAGAGAGAGAGAGAGAGAGAGAGAGAGAGAGAGAGAGAGAGAGAGAGAGAGACACTTGGGTGAATAGATAGAAAGGGGAAGATAAGCAGATAGACGCGCAAAGAGACTTTGGCGGTTTAAATGGAGTCAGGCAGGCAGGCAAAACGAAAATGAGAAAATTGGTGTATAAATAGACTCTCTCTCTCTCTCTCTCTCTCTCTCTCTCTCTCTCTCTCTGGGGGACAAAAAAATCTCTATGGTTAATCCGACACAAAGAGGAAAAGGTAATTTTTAGAGGGGAGTTACACGAAGCCAGAACAGCAGACCGAATTAGACGAACAAAGCTGGTCCAAAAATACCTCCCCTTGAAATAAACATGTAATATTCAGGCTCGTGTGTTGTTTTGATGGCTGGAGACGAAGGGAGGGAAGTCAGGACGGGTGTTGGTGTTGGTGGTGGTGGTGGTTGTGGCCGCGGCGCTTCAGGAGAGAAGGAACATACATACATTCATACATACATACAGACATACATACATACATTCAGACAATCAGAAAGTGCAGGATAATGTGAGTCAGTGAAGTCAGTGGAATATCGTCAATTATTCTATTGAGTTACTTGTTTACGAAGAGAGAGAGAGAGAGAGAGAGAGAGAGAGAGAGAGAGAGAGAGAGAGAGAGAGAGAGAGAGAGAGAGAGAGAGAGAGAGAGAATTATGTTTAGAGGTTTAATATTTATTTCTCATAAATTCAGTCCTCATCTATATATGTATATATGCATGCATGCGTGTGTTTATGTAATATGCTTGTATACGAGTGTATAATGTGGAATTTCACACACACACACACACACACACACACACACACACACACACACACACACACACACACACACACACACACACACACACACACACACCTTTAATCGGCCTGAAGTATTGATTGTTGTCACTGATGGAAGGATTTATTTAGGGAAGGGAATTAGCGTATATTATTTTATTCAGCCAACAAAGTACATAACAGCAAACAGTAGAAAGTACAGTTAGCGGGGGGACATGACATCACCTGTCTACATGCCCGCCTGTCTGTCTGCCTCCCTCCACACGCCGCCGCTTGCCTTTTGGTTGAAAGCCTTATAGATTTACCGCTTCTTTGGTTCATGGCAGCTGAAGGAGGCGGGAAGAGAAAAGTGTATTATTCCCATTCATACGAGTGTTCACATAAATACATATACACGTACAAACATATCTGCAGCCTTGCCTTAAACACCTTACAGGGTTGAAGACATAAAAAGTCGAAGGAAAATGTTACGGGAAAGATTAAAAATGAATCAAATTAAGTGCCCCCGTTACACACACACACACACACACACACACACACACACACACACACACACACACACACACACACACACACACACACACACACACACACACACACACACACACACACACACAAAATCCTGATAAAAAGGATACATATTTGCGCGGAAGTGTTTCGGTGCACTAAACCTTTGATCTTCATTTCTGTGTTTGTGTGTCCGTCTGTGTGTCTGCTTGGCTTTGTCCCGTCCAGTGTCTGCGCGGAGGCGAGCGAGGAAGGAAAAGGAAAGAAATGCTCCTGATAACAATGTGAGATTATCTGCTGTAGTTACTTTGAGGAAGAGAGAGAGAGAGAGAGAGAGAGAGAGAGAGAGAGAGATGATGGATGACAGTAAGAGAGGGGGAATAGCAACATACATAGAGACAAATATACAAACAAACAAACAAGCAGAGACATACGAGCAGCGAGACAGACAGGTAGACAGACAGGGACCTACAGATTGAGTGACAGTGATGGCGCTACACAGATCAAGAGACAGTAGCGACATGCTGGATGTGTCACTCTCTGTGGCTTCCGAGAGTTGCGCTGGCTCTGTGTTGGTCTCGATGTGGCAAAGCTGCATGAATAGCTACTGGAATATTTCCTGGAGCCGCGCACTGTATATAAATAAAAATTCTGTTTGATGTTTGTAGTGGGACACCTACCATGGCAAGGGGAGGGAAGCAGGAGGGAAGGACCGTCACACAGGCTGATAACATTGGTACACATGCAGCGAGGCACAGCGCAGCACTGCCACAGCACTGCATGTTAACACGCCAAGCGAGGAGGCAAGAGTGTTTGGAGGCAAGCAATTGAAAGGATTAGAGAGAAGAATAGAGAGAGGGAAAATGTGGAGATAATTGGAGAAAGGCAGCGTGATGCACAGTTGGGAGGCTGAGATGAAGACCATGGGGCAAACAGACAAATATGTTAATTACTGAAAAATGGTGAGATGTGATGGCGGTGCACAGAACAGTTGGAATACCAGTGCACAATCCTGCATGTCTGACATTGCGTGGTCTCCGAGGGCGTAGCGGGGAGCGCTGCACAGAGGATTCCTAACAGTGCTTTGTAGAACCTACAACACACCTAGGAGCGCCTCGGGGTTCATTCTGAGGCGGTCCGTTGGGGAATGGCATGGGTGAGTGAGGGGCCGACAGAAACATATGTCTGGCTAAAGAGGACACACCGCCAACCAGGAGTCAGTCGGGGCCAATAAAAGTTGGAGGTAAGCAACCTGAGGCAATTAATTAAGCATCCTTACAAACGCCACGGAATTGAAGTCAAAGATTGCACGGTGGGTGAATCAGGCTTAATTCCCTGCACCTTTTTGTCCGGTTGTGGCTTCAAGGCCAAGCCGCACCGCACCGCTTTCTCTTTCCTGCCACTTCCATCCGTAGGTGTTCCTCCATCACCTCAGCCACTACAGTGTTCCTTCTTCCACCTTGAGTCGATGTACACACAAAGCTTCGCAGAGCTGTCCTTTATGACACCGTCGCCAGTCCCGTCTCCTCTTGTCAGTGTGCGGGTCCTCGTTGCTTCCGCCGCTGCCTGACACACCTAACCCCATCTCACACAGCCTTGGCGGGGCTTAGCATGATAATTAATAGATGCAAGTACGGCTCACGGAGGGAAGCAGACACAATGCTCGCTGATGACAATGTGTTGTGATGTAAAGCGACTTAACGCAAGGCAGCACACAGGCACGCCGGGCCCACGCCATATTTCACCTCCACACGTGCTACTGTAATTACATTAGATGGTCTGGTGAACCTAAACACACTCGAGGCAGATACTTGAGCGTGTGAGTGCCTCGTGGAGGCCTCGTCCCTGCCGCCCTGAGAGCCGTGAGAGCCGTGAGAGCTGGCAGGGCCCGAGGCACAGACACAGCCGTATTAGCTTAATGGATTACAAGGCTGTCATCCCATCCTCCTCCTCACTGCCCCGGAACCTCCAACCAGTATTATTTAGATACTTGGATGAATATCTCTCTCTCTCTCTCTCTCTCTCTCTCTCTCTCTCTCTCTCTCTCTCTCTCTCTCTCTCTCTCTCTCTCTCTCTCTCTCTCTCTCTCTCTCTCTCTCTCTCTCTCTCTCTCTCTCTCTCTCTCTCTCTCTCTCTCTCTCTCTCTCTCTCTCTCTCTCTCTCTCTCTCTCTCTCTCTCTCTCTCTCTCTCTCTCTCTCTCTCTCTCTCTCTCTCTCTCTCTCTCTCTCTCTCTCTCTCTCTGTATTTAATTCCGTGCATTGAATCAGCTTCCCTTTGATGAGTGCCAGTGTGCGCGGCGCCTCTCCTTGTCTCTGGTCGCCGCTGCATTCCTCGTGCCTTCTTAATAGGACAGATTTAGCCGCAAGCTGCACACGTCTCCCCTTCACCACCGCTTAACATTGTGCTCCTAACACTGAAATGAAACATTACACCTGTGTGTTATAACATTATAACATTAAATTGGATGGGTCATTTTTCCTACATGTATATATTTTTCTCTTTCATTATTTTTATTATTATTATTTTATCGGAATGGAGTGTTTCCTTTTTTTGCCGCAGTGAGCGAGAGGTGATTGTTCCTGTGCATGAAGGATAACGGTGGTAATCTCCCTCCACAGGCACAACGACCTGGCCTGGAACGTGCGTAAGTTTCTGCACAACAAACTGCACTCCTTCAACCTGTCCAGCGACTTGACGAAGGAGAAACCGTGGAGAAACTCCCGCTTCTCCCACACCGACCTGCCGCGCCTCAGGAAGGGCCAGGTGGCTGCCCAGGTGAGTGTGCCGCGCCTCAGCTCGGGCGTGGTGGGTGTACTACTTGTACATTGATGAGTCTTTCTTTTATCTCTTGGTCATGCCAAATACTTTGTCGTGGATATAGCGCAGGAGTGGCATGGGAGTGGCGTGGGTGTGGGCGCTAAGTCTAGACCGCTGCTCCCAGAGTGCCACGCTGATGCTGCCTTTAGTATGCAGGTTATCAGGAGGCGCGGCACCACACTTGCCTCAACAGGTGCCACTCCCAGCACACGTCGCGCCACGCCCTCCATACTGCTGCTGGTCGCCACACTGGCTTTTGTTCTTGGTTTCCTTTGGCTTATGAATCGCTCGCGGCTGAGCGACTCCACTCTGCGCGATCCGCTCCGTCACACACACCTGCCGCTGCCTGTCTTCATGACATTACGCAAAGTAACACATTGTACTATTTGCGTATATTCATTATGTATGTATTACATAGATATGTGTATTATGTATGTACTATATGTATAAATTGGCTCTGATCTGCAGTGAGTGAGTCGACACGAGACACAAGCTGAAGCTCAGTAACGTCACGAAATATTTCCATAAATATTTTCATAGTTTACAATGTTTGTCTAATGAAATCCCGAGGATAAATAGTGTGCGGCCCAAAGGTATTAAGACCGACCCGAGCCCTGTGTGTGGGCTAAAAGTCAGCCCTGAGTGGTCGTTCATCTTGATTTTCCCCGAGCGAGGCGGCAGACACACCCCAACACACACACACACACACACACACACACACACACACACACACACACACACACACACACACACACACACACACACACACACACACACACACACACACACCGCGTAATGTAGTGGTTAGCATGCTCCGCTCACAACAGAGAGGGCCGGGTTCGAATCCCGGAAAGCGGCGAGGCAAATGGGCAAGCCTCTTAATGTGTAGCCCCTGTTCACCTAGCAGTAATTAGGTACGGGATGTAACTCGAGGGGTTGTGGCCTCGCTTTCCCGGTGTGTGGAGTGTGTTGTGGTCTCAGTCCTACCCGAAGATCGGTCTATGAGCTCTGAGCTCGCTCCATAATGGGAAAGGCTGGCTGGGTGACCAGAAGACGACCGTGATGGTGAATTACACACACACACACACACACACACACACGGACGGACGGACGTTGTCAGACGTTGTCTGACCTGGCTGCATTTTCTTTTCTCGTGATTTTTTCAAACAATCAACAATGCTATTCTCGAGTTTTTCGAATGTTGTTCGCCTGTTCCGTGTTGAGTGCCGCGCCATCCTCGTGTGCTGAACGCCGCGCCTTCCCCGTGTGTTGAGCACTGAGCTTGTCCCGTGTGCTGAGCGCCGCGCCTTTCCAGTGTGGTGAGCGCCGTGCCTCGTGGTCCCCTCCGCATCGCCGTCACCTGAATGTTTCAAACTCGATCAGGCGTCAATTGCGCCAGCGAGGCGTTTCAACTCGATCAATCCGCCAATTAATCCATCACCATGTGGACAGGCTGCGCGGCGTTCCTCTCTGCGCCCCTCAGCAGTCTTCCCCTCGTTCATCACTCCTCGCCGGAAGGAGGGAAGCGAGGGCGGTAACACTGGCATAGTTTCGGACACTTGAGGACAAAGTTTCTGACAGACTCGTATGGACACTCACACAAGTAAATACGGAACTCCCTGCAGCACGGAAACACGACGCAACATGAACGAAAATTAGGTTAATTACATTTAATAAAACCTGCCTGTAGAAGTGATAGGGTTTCTTTCGTTGTGTTTACACAGCATCACAGGCTCTGTGCTTATGTTTTATTGAGAGAGACAAGTGAAATTGCACTTTGTACGATGGTATTCATTTATTGCTGCAGAAGTGTCACCAAATAGCAGCAGCAGTAGCAGAAGCAACAGCAGAAGTAGCAGCAGCAGTTGTAGTAGTAATAATATAGTAGTAGTAGTAGTAGTAGTAGTAGCAGTAGTAGCAGTAGTAGTAGTAATGATACTAGTAGTAGTAGTATTAGTAGTAGTAGTAGAAAATTCGCCAAGGGAAGGTAGTGAAGATGGTGATTTAATCTCAAGGACAACCATTTCAACCACACTTACTTTAGCGACAATATGCTGATGGATAGATATCACTCGGGAATCGCCGTCCACAGAGGCCAATGTGCGCTGCAGCCAGGTATCCTAGTGATCTTACCGAGCGGGAGGATGCAGGATACATACTACTTTCTCACCACCACTCCACACACACACACACACACACACACACACACACACACACACACACACACATGTAATCCTCTCAGTCGAAGCGAGGCCAGCCAATCTTTCTTTAGGTATACACATTTCATACATTTTATAAACTGTAACATAATCCTTTCAAATATGTTTGCAACGGAGTACTAGTTAAAGATTTAACCTGCGCACAATGATTCTTGACTTTTGTTGCTTTTGCTTTACTGGATGCCTTTCATTGTCTGTTGGTGGACGAGAAGACCTTAAAAGTTCCCTAATTGTGTGTGTGTGTGTGTGTGTGTGTGTGTGTGTGTGTGTGTGTGTGTGTGTGCGCGTGAGGGATCTCTGTTATGCAGCTTAAGTTGGAAAGTGAGGCAGGGGAAGGAATGAGAGACAGGGAAGGAATGATATCTACTACTACTACTACTACTACTACTACTACTACCACCACCATCACCACCACCATCAGCACCACCACCACCTCTACATCATCATTGGCCTGATCTGCTTTGCGCGAGCATTACCACCACATAATCGGTGTGGTTCCCGCGCGGTGCAAGTCCCTGTAGAGCAGCGAGGATTAATGTGGCGCCCAAGCCTTACACGTGCACTTTGGCGGGGCTTAGAGAGAGAGAGAGAGAGAGAGAGAGAGAGAGAGAGAGAGAGAGAGAGAGAGAGAGAGTCCATTATTCTCTTCATTATTCTCTGGTTAACTTTTTTGTATATTTTAAATGTCCTTAGAGGAATGACAAGGTTTTTTTCCCGGCAAAGTATTAGCAAAGTTATGTTCTTTGCGTGGGTGACTTAACATAAAGTATAATTAGGTGAATAAATTAAGTTACAAGTGACCACAGAACCTATATACACCAAGGGATTTTGGTTTCGGTCTTTATTTATTTATTCTTTTTTTTTTTGAGTGGCGTTATGAGTGACTTTTTTGAGAGTGGCGTTATGAGTGACTTTTTTGAGAGTGGCGTTATGAGTGACTTTTTTGAGAGTGGCGTTATGAGTGACTTTTTTTTGAGAATGGCGTTATGAGTGACTTTTTTGAGAGTGGCGTTATGAGTGACTTTTTTGAGAGTGGCGTTATGAGTGACTTTTTTGAGAGTGGCGTTATGAGTGACTTTTTTGGCGTTATGAGTGACTTTTGAGAGTGGCGTTATGAGTGACTTTTTGAGAGTGGCGTTATGAGTGACTTTTTGAGAGTGGCGTTATGAGTGACTTTTTGAGAGTGGCGTTATGAGTGACTTTTTGAGAGTGGCGTTATGAGTGACTTTTTGAGAGTGGCGTTATGAGTGACTTTTTGAGAGTGGCGTTATGAGTGACTTTTTGAGAGTGGCGTTATGAGTGACTTTTTTGAGAATGGCGTTATGAGTGACTTTTTGAGAGTGGCGTTATGAGTGACTTTTT
>NC_059304.1:16480985-16515985 GCF_017591435.1 Portunus trituberculatus
CCTTTGTGAGAGAGAGAGAGAGAGAGAGAGAGAGAGAGAGAGAGAGAGAGAGAGAGAGAGAAGGCAAGAAGAACCGGGAAAAGAGAAATTGGACAGGGGGAAAGTAAAGGAAAGTGAGGAAGAAGAGAACACATTAAGACAGTAAAAACAGTAAGGTAGAAAGAGAAGAGGAAAGAAAATGTATGAAGGATGGGAGGACAAACTACTAAAAGAGAGAAATGAAAGGAGAAAAGGAAAATAAAAAGGTGTAGGCATGTTACGAAGGAAGGAGGGGAGAAGCGGAAGGAGAGAGAGAGAAGGAGGGAAATAAAGAAATGATGGAAGGAAGGAAGGAAGGAAGGGAGGAGCGGAAAAGGATGAGAAACACGAGAAAACACAGGAAAGAAGAAGAAATACCAGGAGGAAACATGAAAGCGGGGAGGGAGACAGAGAGAGGAAGGAAAAGACGGAGAAAAAGATAGAAGGGCAGTGAACAGAGAAGGAAACAGACAAGAGAGGAATAAAGGAAGGAAGGAAGGAAGGTAGGGAAGAAAAAAAAAAGCGAAGGAGGAAGAAAAGATGAGAGGATTAAGAATGAAAACAAAGTAAGAGAGAGAGAGAGAGAGAGAGAGGAGGAGGGAAGGAAGAGGAGGAGACAAGACAACAAAAACACTTAGAGAGAAAGAGGAGAGAGTAGAGGAAGCAAAGGAGGAGGAAGAGAGGAGGAAAAAGAGGGTCAGAAGAAGACGTGTGAAGAAATTGTGAGGGAAGACACAAAGAGAAAAAGAAAAACAAAACTTATGGATGAAAACTCAAGAAAAAAAAAGAAAATAGAAAGAGAAATTAATGAAAACAAAGAACCAGGAGAAGAGAAGCAAAGAAAAAGAAAAATAGGAGAAAAAAAGAGAAAAACATAAATAGAGAACGGAAGGAAGGAAAGAACAAGAGAGAGGAAAACCAAAGGAAAAGAGGAAAAGAGGAGAAAAGAAGATCAGAAAAGGAGAAATACAGATAAAAATGAAAAATACGACAAAAAAAGCAAGAAAAATGGAAATAGAGGACGAAAGGAAGCAAAGAGCAATAGAAAGCATGACAAAAGATGGGAAAGAGAAGGAAATGAGGCACAAAAGAGAGAGAGAGAGAGAGAGAGAGAGAGAGAGAGAGAGAGAGAGAGAGATACAGAAATACAGAAAGACAGAAAAGGTGAAGAATACAAAAAATAGAAACAGAAATTAAAGAAAGTAAAGACAATAGAAAATATGACAAAAGGTAGAAAAGAGAAGAGAGAGAGAGAGAGAGAGAGAGAGAGAGAGAGAGAGAGAGAGAGAGAGAGAGAGAGAGAGAGAGAGAGAGAGAGGTCGATCTCAGCAGGACACAGCAGGAGGAGCGTCTGTCTGAGCCCAGTGTCAACACCTAAGCCTCTTCTCAGGCGGAGAGAGAGAGAGAGAGAGAGAGAGAGAGAGAGAGAGAGAGAGAGAGAGAGAGAGAGAGAGAGAGAGAGAGAGAGAGAGGAGAGAGAGAAGAGATAAGAAGATGGAGGAGGCTGGAAAAACGTAGGATGGGAGAAGAGGAGGAAAAGTGATGAAGAGAAATAGGTAAGTAGAGAGAGAGAGAGAGAGAGAGAGAGAGAGAGAGAGAGAGAGAGAGAGAGAGAGAGAGAGAGAGAGAGAGAGAGAGAGAGAATTGTTGAGAAAGGGAGGAGAACGGGAAACTGAAGGGAGAAGTATGGAGATAAAGTGAAGGAGAGAGAGAGAGAGAGAGAGAGAGAGAGAGAGAGAGAGAGAGAGAGAGAGAGAGAGAGAGAGAAGAGAGAGAAGAGAGAAACATGATGGAACTGAGGAAGGAAGGAGAGTGAGGGAGAGAAGAAGGAAAGGATGAAGGAAAAAGGAAGGAAACAAGAAGGAATTGAAGGAGGAAGAAGATGACAGGATGGATAAAAGGATGGAAATTGGACGAAGGAGGGAGAAAAGAGACATGATAGAAGAGAGAGAGAGAGAGAGAGAGAGAGAGAGAGAGAGAGAGAGAGAGAGAGAGAGAGAGAGAGAGAGAGAGAGAGAGAGAGAGAGATTGCGGAAAAGAGCATTGAGGAGGGAGGGAGGCTGTGATGGATTGTGGGAGAGAGAGAGAGAGAGAGAGAGAGAGAGAGAGAGAGAGAGAGAGAGAGAGAGAGAGAGAGAGAGAGAGAGAGAGAGAGGGGATAGGAAAGAGATGCGGGTGGAAGGAAGGAGGAAGGAGGGAAGAAGAAGGAGGAGAAGGAGGAGGAGGAGGAGGAGGAGGAGGAGGAGGAATGGTGGAGATATTTGTCGGAAAGAGTGAGTTTTGGAGGAGGAGGTGGAGGAGATGATGGTGGTGGTGGTGGTGGAGGAGGAGGTGGAGATGGAGGTGGCGTGGGAGGGTAAGATATGTAATGAAGGAGAGAGAGAGAGAGAGAGAGAGAGAGAGAGAGAGAGAGAGAGAGAGAGAGAGAGAGAGAGAGAGAGAGAGAGAGAGAGAGAGAGAGAGAGAGAGAACATGATACTTTAAAGAGAGTTACAAGTGAAATATAGACTGGATGTTGCTTCCTCTGCCTACCTGAAGTGACGGGAAGACATGAGCAGCGTGTGGAGAGAGAGAGAGAGAGAGAGAGAGAGAGAGAGAGAGAGAGAGAGAGAGAGAGAGAGAGAGAGAGAGGAAGGGAGAACGGGGAGGGAGGTAGAAAGGGAGAGTGAATGTTGGCAAAAAGGA
Organism: Portunus trituberculatus; assembly: GCF_017591435.1. Classification (NCBI taxonomy): domain Eukaryota; kingdom Metazoa; phylum Arthropoda; class Malacostraca; order Decapoda; family Portunidae; genus Portunus; species Portunus trituberculatus. Next base: position 16,483,689 of record NC_059304.1, read on the forward strand.
AGGATAGAAGGAGACTAGTGCATGGAGGAGGAAGGACGGAGAGAGAGAGAGAGAGAGAGAGAGAGAGAGAGAGAGAGAGAGGGGAGTGTGTTGGTTGAGGGGAGGGAGAGGAGGAGGCGAGAAAAAAGTGAGAGGGAAAGAGGAAAACACGTAGGAGGACGAGATCGGTCAGGGCTGAAGGGATGGCTAGAGAGAGAGAGAGAGAGAGAGAGAGAGAGAGAGAGAGAGAGAGAGAGAGAGTAGAGTTAAGGAAATACTTAGAAATGGAAGTGAGAGTGGGAGAGTAGCAGAGAGTGTGGGGAAAGGCTCCACAAACACTCTTCAATCCCTTAAACAACGCACCTCTCTCTCTCTCTCTCTCTCTCTCTCTCTCTCTCTCTGTCGTCTCTCGTACTTTGCATCCCCTCCCTCTCATCTCTTGTTTTTCTTGCTCTTTCTCCTCGTCACCTCCCTTTGTCTCGCATTATGATGTAATTACCACCGCTTTGTTTGCATTCTTTTCATCTTTTTCCCTTGTTCCGTGTCGGATTTCCATTTTTTTGCCCCATTACCGTCGTTTTTATTTATTTCAATCCCTTTTCTTACATATTTCGCTTGATTTTTTTTTTTTTCTCCTGTGTATGTTTTATTTAATCCCTTCAGTACTATAACGCGTTTCCATATTAGTTTTAGTTAGTATTTGGTGATTGTATACATACTCTGAAAATTATGTGGGATTAAAATAGTGAAGACTCTGGCCATTAACCTTCTGACCTCCATAGACAGTCCATAATGTAAATAAGGTGGTCTGATCATATCCAAATTTATTATAGCACAAATACGTTCCAGCAGTGAATGGATTAAGTTATGCTGTTTTTTTTTTTTTTCTTCTTTCTTCTTTCTGGCATTTTTTCATCACTTGTAACTTTCCCTTTCTTCTTCTCACTTTCAAATGATAATTTTTCCCTTAGTTGTAATTTTTTTCCTCTTAACTGTGACCTTCTTCAGCTTTTATATTTTTCTTTTTTTTAGTTTTTTTCTTTCTCCAGCTTTGTTTTTGTTTTTTCTCTCAATTGTAACCTTTTTCCAGCCAACTATGACCTTTTCCTCCTTCAACTGTGATCTTTTCCCTCGCTCTGTTATGACTTATTTTTCTTCGACTATGATTTTTCTTTCATCAAGTGTGACCTTTTACTTCAATGGCGAGTTTCTGTTTTTCCCCAGCGTGACCTCACCTTTGGATAGCAGCAAGGCATTACGGGACATTAGCGAGGCGTTAACAAGATTGGTCAGTGGCGGGTTGGGCAAGTCCCTTAACTTATTACGGAACTTTTTGAGAGGCTGGAGGTCTGACGCGTGTGGTTTGGATCCCTGCCTCGCCCGCTGCTGTTGACAATGGGTAGAGACTGAGGAACATGAGTACACATATATATTTTCTATGTAAGAGGGGAAAGCTATCCAAAGGCAACATAAAACAAAAAAAGACCCACTTTGTCACCAGTCCCCTTGTATGTCCGAGAGAATTAGCCAAAAAAAAAAAGGGAGGGGGAAATAAATATCATGAAATCTCCCTCTTAAATCAAATAAATTCATAGGAAGTTAGAAGTACAGAAGCAAGCAGAGAGTTCCAGAGTTTACCAGAGAAAGATATGAATGATTGAGAATACTGGCTAACTCCTGCATTAGGGGGTTGAAGCTTAGAAGCGTGTATTCTTTAATGTTCCGTTGCTTCATCCTTACATTTCATTAGCAGGCTGTAGAGGATGTTGCGGGCGTTTTCAAGAGTGACTGGTTGATGTCTAGGGATAGTTGAAGAAGGATAACTCACCACGAATATATGACACGTATTCTTCAATGTTCCTTGGCTTCATTTCCATATTCTACAGACAAACATGGTGGTACTGGTGTTCTTCAAGTGCGTTTATGGTTCTAGTGATAGTTAACAAGGATTCTTCGCTGTGAATATATTATGACGTATAGTTAATGGTTACCTTGGTGAATTTCCTGTACTTTTTACCAGGCTGTAGTGAATGTTACTAGGCGACCTCAAGAGTGACTGTATGCTTTCTAGTGAGGGTTTTTGACAAGGATTCCTCACCGTCAATATGAAGAACTCGTCTGGGAATCAGATTAACCACTTCAGTACCATGACGCGTTTCCATATTCATTCTGCTTACTATTTGTTGATTTTATACACCTTCAGAAACGTGTGTGGGAGATTAAAATAGTGAAGACTGTGGCCATTAATCTTCTGACCTTCATAAACTGTTCCTAATGTTAGTAAAATGGTCTAATCGCACACAAATTTCAAGGTAAAAATTAAAAAAAGTGTCCCAGTATTGAAGGGGTTAATCGCCCATACGACTTTTGAAATCACGAGTATAATCCCTAAAAGAACATCGAACGCTTCAGAATACGGGTCCATGTCGGCACACTGGCTGGGGACCGGGAATGTTCGTATAGTCTCTGATAATAGTTTAATAAGAACTTCCGCAGTCTGAATACGAAAGACACCTCTGGGAATATGAACCCCAAATGTTTCAGAGTCTTTATCAGCACCGCCACGTCCTCTCCGCCCCCGCCTCAACCCATCTACCGCCCGCCACCCCCTCCAACACACACACACACACGGAAAAAAAAAAAAAGCACGGTCTATTACTGCGCACTTATGAATATGTAAAGAAGAAAAGGGAGCATTGTTATAAAGGCTGAAGGAAATACTACATATTGTACTGTTGCATTTAGATGAATTCGTAAAGAAACACAACGATATATATGCAAGGGAAATACCGCTGGCTGTGTAAACACGAGGAAAAAAGAGAGAAAAAAAAATATATACTCAGACTGTTAGGGAGTATGTATGGATGGCTGTATAAACAAGTGTAAACAAACAACAGCGCTACAAAACGTAAACAAAGCAAGATAAAAAGTAAAACAAAGAAATGGCGGAACTTTAGCTCGTGTCCTGCAGAGTGGATATGTGAAAGGGAACTCAAAAAGTAACACCAAACGAAAAATGAAGCAAAAAATTAAGTAAACAATTCTTTGCAACATTTAATAGTCCACTGTTGCTAAATGTGTGTGTGTGTGTGTGTGTGTGTGTGTGTGTGTGTGTGTGTGTGTGTGTGTGTGTGTGTGTGTGTGTGTTTCCGCTGTGGTATTGATGGTGGTGTTCCTGTGAAGACGTTTCTGTAGTGGTGCTGCTGTGACGGCCTTTCTTGTGTAATATGTTGGTGTGGTTGGTATTCCTTTGTTACTGTTGCTGTGCTGTGGTAGTGTTGCTTTACCAGTGTGGCAGTGTGGCAGTGTTGCTAATTGCCGCCACCACCGCTGCCACCCCCGTCATGTCGAGGTGGCTGGAGCTGAGGTGGCGTTGGCGTTCATCTTCACCCTGCCTGTGCCTGCTTGCCGTGCCTCAGTCTATTTCCCAGCTTGATTGTGTCTGCGAGGCGCCTTCAGCCTGCTCCCAGATGGCGTGAGGCGGGTGCGGTGCGATAATGAAGTTTGTGTCTCCAGTCTATAACTTATGCAACGATCGCCTTGTTGACGCTTGGCTCCACCTCGCCCGCCGCCTCCATTCCTCCACCTGCTGGGAAAGGAAATGTGTCTTCTCGTCCCCTCTCTCGCCTTCAGAATAATGACATACCACCTCTCTCTCTCTCTCTCTCTCTCTCTCTCTCTCTCTCTCTCTCTCTCTCTCTCTCTCTCTCTCTCTCTCTCTCTCTCTTCCACCCCGATCCAGCGTGTTTGATTTATTTATTCACCGGACTGCTCTTGTGTTGACTCATTCACTCGTTTGTTTATCCATCTTTTGCTCTATTCATTTCTTCGTGTTTCTCCGCCACCGTTTACTTCTAGCGTGTTTTATTCATCTGTTTCCGTTATGCTTTATTTATTCATTTGTTTATTTATGTAATTGCTTTTGTGTTTATTTTTCCATTGTTTTGTTTTGATTAGAGGAAAAGCTTTTCAGAATAGGAGCTTGTGAGATTGACACACACACACACACACACACACATTGACCACCATACACACGGTCAAGGTCAGCCAAAATGGAGAGCAGTTTTCCGTCTTTCTTTTCAGCAAAAATGATTATAATATAAGGGAAAAAATTGTGGCTGAGTGTTTTAAAGTTTGATCATTACAGGGCCTCACCTTTACCTGGCGCGGTGGAGCTTGTGTTATATTTATGGAGGCGGTGCAGGACGTGCGGACAATTATCCTGTCAAATTATCGTGCCAGTGTAATCTGCCTCACCTTTTAGTTCAGTCAGGATAAATGTTTCACTATTCAGATTACTTGTCACGTAATTCGTAATGGAGACAGGAAAAATACAATACTTTTTGCTCTCTCTCTCTCTCTCTCTCTCTCTCTCTCTCTCTCTCTCTCTCTCTCTCTCTCTCTCTCTCTCTCTCTCTCTCTCTCTCTCTCTCTCTCTCTATCATATATATATATATATATATATATATATATATATATATATATATATATATATATATATATATATATATATATATATATATATATATATATATATATCTCTCTTTGTCTCTGCCCTTTCATGAAATGGGCAAACCCAATTCTGAATGAACCTCTCCTAACCTCTCTCTCTCTCCTCTCTCTCTCTCTCTCTCTCTCTAACTTTCATGAAATGGCCACTCCATTGCACATTTCATGAATTGGGTTAGGTTAGGTTAGGTTATATTAGGTATTAGATAGGTTAGGTTATATTTCATATTGGGTTTGCCCATATATATATATATATATATATATATATATATATATATATATATATATATATATATATATATATATATATATATATATATATATATATACACCGTTTGTGAAGTTGCCCATTTCATGAAATGGGCAAACCCAATTCATGAAATGAACCTAACCTAACCTAACCTAACCTAACCTAACCTAACCTAACTAACCTAACCTAACCATTTCATGAAATGGCCACTCCATTGCACATTTCATGAATTGGGTTAGGTTAGGTTAGGTTAGGTGAGGTTAGGTTAGGTTAGGATAGGTTAGGTTAGGTTAGGTTAGGTTCATTTCAAGAATTGGGTTTGCCCATTTCATGAAATGGGCAATTTCACAAACGGTGTATATATATATATATATATATATATATATATATATATATATATATATATATATATATATATATATATATATATATATATATATATATATTTTATTAGCAACCCTTGATTTATTCTTTTTTTTCTGTTCCTTTTTTTCTTTTAATTGTCTCATTCCAGCGGCAGTGTGTAACTGTAATCGGAAAACTTGTAAAGAAAAAGGAAGGTTTGGAAAAGTTCTTTATTTCCAGCAAGTGCCGTCTGCTGCAATCTTTTTGTTCGCTGCCGATACTCAACTGTGCACTGGAGTGGAATCAAACTCTTTCCTTGATAACGAGTTCGACGTTTTCCAGACCGTCTCGTCCAAGTCCCTTTTTGTGATAATGAACGGAACGACACGCTGCCGGTCGTCGGGCGTCACGGCGGGTGAAGTAGTGGAGGCTACCAGGTTCATGTCCAGAAAAAACTTGCTGGTGCTCCTCGGACTTCTTTTCAGCGGCAGGAAAGATTCAGGAGAAAACTGTTGCAATGAAGACAAGCAATCGTGCGGCTCTATCACCGCTGTCTGGCGTCTCGATGAACACACTTCAAAGAAAGCGATGGACAGAGCATTGCGTGAGTCCCGTTTTTTCATGGCTGAGTAACATACATAGAAGATACATGAGAAGCTGCCTTATGAAACATACCCAGCTATTGTCACCTGTAATCCATAAATTTGTCTAATGTTTTAAAGATCCTTAATGACTCAGCTCTGTTCTCTGCCTCGTCCGGTGGAATGTGTATCCTGGAAGCTCTGTGACTGATCGACTGATAGATTGATTGTATAATGAGCGACGCAGCACGGAGGTCATGTGGCGCCGCACGCTCAGCAGCTTTTGACGGAGAATGGATTAATTTTTATCCAGTGTAAAGCTGCCTTTACTGTGTGCCGCTCAAGGCAGCAGATGGAAAGTTTTCATCCCTCTAGCCCACCCTAGGCCGACCAACGCACCACTAAAGGGAAAAAAGAAAGGTCGGGCTATACACCCGCCAGACTGAAAAACCCATCGTAAAAAAAAAAAGAAAAAAAGAAAAGAAAAAAAAAAAGCAAGCTGTCAGGATGCGTGAAGTGCAATGACAAAAGTTGGTCGTCGGACAAAAAATGATAATGAAAAGTACGTCAGTTTTTGAGCCGCTTAAACCAAAGCGATCCGGCGACGTGACAGAAAAACTCGGTCATCGAAGTGCCAGCAATACACTGAAAAGAAGAGAATAGGAGAACAAAATTGTCATCAAACAAATCAGAGAGAGAGAGAGAGAGAGAGAGAGAGAGAGAGAGAGAGAGAGTGAGAGAGTGGTTGCGTGACAGGCAGTGCACAACACAAACAGCCTGGAAACAAGTCAATTTTAGACGTGAGCGGCGTTCAGCAAGACATTCCTGCCCCGCCAAGCTTTACAACCTCTGCTCCTTGGTCCGTATTTTGAACCACTTCGCTGTACCTTTACTACTTTGAAAAGGCTTTAGTTAAAATTGCAAGGGTTTGTAATTACCTCATGCACGGTGTCTTTCTGTTTGACTGTGCACTGGCATACTGTGAACTGGATAAGAATATTAAAGAAAACACTTGGCGACATGTAATGCTGATAACATGACTTGTTACGCAACACACACACACACACACACACACACAGAGAGAGAGAGAGAGAGAGAGAGAGAGAGAGAGAGAGAGAGAGACCTGCTTTTATATATATTTGCAAACTACATTCTGATTATACGTTATATTTACTCTGATGAAGCAAGGAGTAAACATCAATTGACGTCATAACGGGTTAAGACTTCAGATAAGGATGTTCAGTATTTTTTTTTATCCTTGTCATGCACAATGGAGGCAAAGAAATGGCAAAAACAAATTGGCAAAAGATAAATAAGGCTGCTAATTGTCTCTCAAAGCTTATCTCAACAAGTGTCCTTACATACAGTACATTGCTTGGTTGAAGTGGCTGAGGTGAGGTGAGAGGAAGGAAGGTGGAAAGGCAGAGCCAAACACAGCTGGGTTTGAGTGGCTGCTCAAAACGTCGGCCAGACAAAGGAGAACAATTGGCATGATGGAATGGTAAGAGTTTTTTGATCCGGTCATTTCCATCTCCCGTGTTTTTTTCTCCAATCGCCTGCCTTCTTTCCTTTACTTCTTCTATCAGTCAGACGCACTCGTGAAGCGCTCCAAACACACACACACACACACACACACACACACACACACACACACACACACAGGGGTTAATCACAGTCGACAGCTTCATCGGAAGGTGTAATCACAACAAAATTACCTCTTTATTATGTGTCCCTCAGTTTGTTTCGCCAGGCGTGTACCCCTTTCTACTCTCTCTCTCTCTCTCTCTCTCTCTCTCTCTCTCTCTCTCTCTCTCTCTCTCTCTCTCTCTCTCTCTCTCTCTCTCTCTCTCTCTCTCTGTCCTTTCCAATTCTTCCTATCCGGTCACCTACAAAGTTCTCTCCCTCCTTCTATTATCTTTCTTTACCTGTTATTTTTTCTGTATTTTTTTCTCTTACTATTTCAACTTCCCCCTTCCTCTTCCTTCATTTTCATTCCCCTCTGCATATCAGTTTTCTTCCTTCCCCCCAACCCCACACACACACACAGACACTACCTCACGCTCACCACGCCCGCACCCTCGCAGTATCTCTTCCGATCAAGCTTTCCACGCCCCGCCACTCCCTCGGTGATGAAGGGAGGGACGCTTGAGTGAGTTAAGGCGGCGATGAGCAGCGGAAGACGTGCGCGTGAAGGCGTCAAGGGTTACTGAGGCGGAACGACGCGTGGCCAACGATTTTACAGACCCAGGAAGGAAGAAAGGAAGGAAGGAAAGGGTTTGGCAAAAATTTATTCGGGGAAGTTGAGGAAGACGAGACCAGCACGAAACTTGAGGGAATTTCACGAGGAGTAAAAGCGAATGATGTGAATAAGAGTAATGTGCGAGGAGGAAGAATGTGTCTGGGGGATAATGACTAGAGGAACATGAGAAATATAGATGAAGGGATGAATCAGTATGGAGAACAAGATGAACATAGAAAATGAAATGTTTGAATCAGTGTGTGCGTGTGTGTGTGTGTGTGTGTGTGTGTGTGTATGAATTCTATAAGAGCCTTTTGTGTGTTCTTTACCGTGTAGTTGATGTGGGAGAAAGTCAAGGGAGGGGAATATTACAGAAATTATACTCGTCTTTGCCAAGCAGTCTGAATTCACTAATATAAATCTAGTTAGCCGGAAGGAGAAAACAGCACAGTGGATCAGAAAGAAGAGGGAGGAAGGAAAGAAGGAGAGGGAAGAATTGCAGGCAGGAAAACAGACTGGAGATTGTAGTATTAGTGTAAGAGAACGAAAAATACAATTGATCTGGAGGAAAGAGAAGAAAGAAAGGAGAAAGAAAAAGAAACAGAAGTGAAGACAAACAAAGGATGTATGAGAAGCGTTTGTGTAAGAGGGAGGAGGAGGAGGAAGAGGAAGAAGACAGAGAAGAGGAAGAGAAGGTGATGGTGGTGGTGGCAGAGGAGCAGGAAGTGAGGAAGAAGACATAGAGAGAAAAGGACGAGAAGGTGATGGTGGTGGTGGCAGAGGAGCAGAAAGAGGAGTGATACGAAAAAAAACAGGAAGATGTAAATGGCGTGATAAGTGTGTAGTTGAGGAGAAACATTGCTGAGATGCTACTGAGATCTGACAAAGGCCAGTATTCAGAAACGCTCTTGTCTCTCACCACGACTGTTTTCCAAGGCCACAGAGATGACTAGCCGAGTTGTCAGAAGTATTTTTCCAGTTAATAACGCAGAAATCCTGTCAATCTGCCTTTAGAAACGTAGAACACCTTGAAAACTGGAGTAAATTTCAATAAACCCTTTTGAAATAAGTGGAGGTGAAGCATAAAAGTGTTTGAGAATACGAGCCAAAGGGGTGAAGGTGTTCAAGTGTAGTGAGGAGGGAGAGGCGTCACACTGGTGCTGTCTAGTCTCCATGTCGTGCGAATGAATGATATAGTTAGTTTGGAAAGGCCAGTTGACCTCCACTAGGCACCTCCTCCTCCAAACTTGTGTATTATTCGTCACCATTATCTGTATATTGTATTTGCTCAGCCTCCTCTTGAAATTATCTTATGGAGAGAGAGAGAGAGAGAGAGAGAGAGAGAGAGAGAGAGAGAGAGAGAAAGAGATAGAGAGAGAGACTATGTTTTCGCTACACACACACACATATATGCAGACCATAATGAGAGGCGTTAAAATTTTGATCCTTTCCGCTCGGATTTCATAAATGTTTTGTTGTTTAATGCAGGAATGCCGCCGGGGGTTTTATTTATTTGCTTCTATATTTCCCAGGATTAATTCATAGTCTTGTCTCGCTTTCATTTACTTTGATGAATGAATATATAAATAAATGAATTAATAAATGACTCGAGTGCTGTGCCGCTCCACTCAGACTGTAGGAGTGGTGGTAGTAGTAGCAACAGTAGTAGTAGTAGTAGTAGTAGTAGTAGTAGTAGTAGTAGTAGTAGTAGTAGTAGTAGTAGTAGTAGTAGTAGTAGTAGTAGTAGTAGTAGTAGTAGTAGTAGTAGTAGTAGTAGTAGTAGTAGTAGTAGTAGTAGTAGTAGTAGTAGTAGTAGTAGTAGTAGCAGTAGTAGTAGTAGTAGTAGTATCGATTGTGGTGGTGATGATGGCACTGAAAGAATTCTCTTAAATAGGTAGAATGAATTATCGTTTTGGTCTACGTAATTTGTCTTTCGTTGTTTTTGTTATAATTATTATTATTATTACTATTATTATCAATATTATTATCATTATTATTATTATTATTATTATTATTATTATTATTATTATTATTATTATTATTATTATTATTATTATTATTATTATTATTATTATTATTATTATTATTATTATTATTATTATTATTATTATCATCATCATCATCATCATCATCATCATCATCATCATCATCATCATCATACTCATCACTCATTATAACAACTACAGTATTAATAACAACAGAGACCACACCGTTTGTACAGCCTTGCCTGCCTTTCCGCCTCGCCTCGCCTTGTCTCGCCTCGCCTCGCCTCTCCAGGTATCCTCCGCTTCATCACTTTTCTATAATATCGACGGTCAACACAATAAAGCGGTGTCAGTGAGACTTAAGGTTGGTGCGGGGCTGGTGGCGGTGGTGGGCGGCGGGCGACCCTTAAGGGAGACGCCTGCCACGTCCTTTACAGATTCCCGCCACAAATCCCCGCGTCCTCCCTTGCTAGTCTTCATTATTGCACTATTGTCCCGCAGCGAAGAGTTGGCAAGCTCTACGTGAACAGCAACTCTTTCTCCACTATTTGTTAACTTCATTTTTACTTAATTTCACGGATTTTCCCTTTTCTCTTATTGAACTTTCATTACTACAGTGCAAATATCGCCTCTAACAGTGCCACCAGGAGCAGCACCGCTCTCAGTGCGGGTCTGTTAATTATCTCGGCATCGCAGAACAAGTCTGATCATCTCATTGACTCCTCATTCCCTTCCAAAAGAGAAGACTAACACAAAATGTGTTTTACTGCTGTTCGCCACCACGAATGGAATGGAAGCTTTCCACATACGCATGTTTCACGCCGCCACTCACCGCCAATATAAATACACACGATGAAAACAGAAGCTGAATTCTACATTAAAAAGCAAAACGTTGCATGTTTCATCAAACTTCCCCGCTTAAATTTCAGGACATATTTGAGCGAGGCAGGCGGATGAGGCTCCAATTTTTCGTGGCGGAAGTGTTAGCGTGAATAAAAGTGGCTGCTCACCAAATACTGACACCGACGCCGCCGCTTGAGGAATGAGGTACGCGCGTGGCGGGTGGCGGCGGAGGCTGAGGCTCACAAGACGGCGGACACGTTCTTGCGATAAAAGCCGAGCCGCGCGACGTGTTATATCCGGTGTTGAAGGAGCGACGAATGGCGTCACTCACTCCCAACGAGACGCGCCTCCTCATGAGAGACGTGGGGCGTGACGAACTGTTGCCGCCGCGCTTGGGAACACTGGGATCTGTGGCTGCAATGACGCTGCCAAGAGCTGATAAACGCCATAGCAGGAGGTACAGGGGAGTTATGCGGTACTTCATGGTCTGCCTTTCTCGAGATCTGAGCTTCCTTCCAACTCTGTATCACCGCTGCGTGTCGCGGTGAAAAGAAGCTCCGCCACTGCAACGACGGTGTGGCTGACAATCTGTTGCTGGGGAAGGCAAATTGTATACTGACGTGGGTATCCTTCATGCCAGCCTGTGTCTGTCAGTGGCTGGATGGATGATCGGAACTTTTTTTTCTGCAATGATTTCCTCAATTCTGAAAGAATGGTAGTACGAAGGGTTCGCTGCTCACACGCCACACACACACACACACACACACACACACACACACACACACACACACACACACACACACACACACACACACACACACACACACACACACACACACACACACACACACACACACACATATGTTTTGCTCGCCTCTGCACAATAACGATCAGGTACGTTCAGTAACCTGAATTTCACTGCAATAACCTTTTCCCGTTCATAATAAAAGAGACACTTCTTCCGGAGGTCAAAGCCGCAGTTATCGTGACAAGGGCTGATGGAGCCAGTAGAGGTCATCCCCGCCTCGCCGCCTCCCTGCCACTGCTTCCCGTCATAACTCATCCATGCTTGGCCTCCGTGCTCATCCACATTGCCTCCACATCGCCTCCACATTGTCCCAACATTGCCTCCACATTGCTTCCTCGTCGTCCTTCGCCACTTCTTTTCTAACATTTTCTTCATCACCCAAAGTTGCACAATGTCCCTGCAATTTGCACGAAGCTGCAGGAACTTTGCATCATGTGGGCGCCACAAGATTCCCGATGCGTCATGCGCTCTTACCCCTTCACTGCCGCTCTGCCCCATCCTCCCACCCCGCTGCACCCCGCCCCGTGCTGCCCGCCTCGCTTTGTACATCGCGACGTTGCAGCGCACCCCAACCGCTGACTTATCTCCCCGACACAATGCAACGTTCACGTAAAGTGCAATGTATGTGCTGTGTTCTGCTCCGCCCCGCTCCGCGCCGTGCCGCCCCGCCCCGCCCCATCTGACCTTCCCTTCATCCCTCGCGCACTCCATCAGGCCCCTGTGTGTGTTCCGGCCGCCCGAGTGACAGACAAACAGCCGCCTCAAATAACAGTATCTGTCCACATCCTCCATCACGCGGCGCCTCGTCCCCACGCTAGCAGCGCCTCGACTCGCCTCTGCTTGCCTCGCCTTGCCCGCCCGCCCTCTCGTTACCGCCACTCCAGGAACGCAGCGAATATAGCGCCGTTTATTACACAAACCGAGAGACTGTACTGCAGGCAAGACAGGATATAGTGACATTTATTATAGAAACTGAGCGAGAATACGACCGACACCATGGAAAACGGGGCCATTTTTACTGAAACCTTGCGACTCTGCGTCGGGAAGAAGTGAAATATGAAGACATTTCAAACACGAACCGAATCACTATGAGACGGGCGATCCGTTGTATGGAAAAAAAGGCATGGAAAAGCTATCGAGCCGTCACACGTTACACTATTCTCTTGCTCTATTGTCACCTTTATGCATTGTTTATTACTTTGTTATAACTACCTCGCTGCACCGGTGACAGTGTTAGTGTGTGCTGCAAAACTCCTTCCTATAACACAGTCTGGGCAGAACAACGACAAAAAAGGAAAGAAAAAGAAGAATGTGAGAAATACTCCTTTGAGACTTACATTTCCAAGCCTCTTTACATAATCTAGTAATGTGTGGAGTCCGAACAGCTCAATTACGCATTACCTTCAACACTCCGAAAAGGAACCAATCACGGCCGCCTTCCTTGCCTGCTGGTGGGAAACTCCTCAAGGCAGACCGAACCACTGCTCCACGGATTTTTTTCTTTCTATTTCTCTTCTTTTTACGAGTAGTGTACGTGACTCCTTTTATGACTAGTAATTATATTTTGTTTCTGTTCTTGTTCATGTTATTATATAAACGTTCCTTTTCACCTGCCTCTCCTCCTCCTCCTCCTCCTCCTCCTCCTCCTCCTCCTCCTCCTCCTTCTGTTCCTTTTTCTCCTTACTTTTCTCCCTTTTTTATCTCGTCTTCTTCAAGCTGTAGATAATACCACCACCACCACCACCACCACCACCACCACCACCACCACTACTACCATCATCATCATCACCACGACTCCCAGGCAGCCCAGGGAGATCCGTAGCAGCTCCCTGTCATCATCATTACAACTCCATTCACGCTAATGCCTCGCTGTGCCCCATCGCCTCGTCGTCTCGCGGCAAACACCAAAGGCTCTCCTCTCACTTAGGGCCCCTGTTCTTAAACGCTTTGTTCCCTCTTAAGGAGAGTAAGTCTTCTAAGGCTACTAAGATGAGTCACATTCTTATGAGTGTTTTTATTCTCGCTCATAATGTAGAATTCGTGTTCAAGTTGTTACTGAAATTATGGAAATATTCTTGAAAACTCCCATTAACTTTCATCAGAGCTTCATTCAAAATAGTTGGAACAAGACACCGTAATGTTGTATAACTGCGGTTCTCTCTTTAATATCCTCTGTCTTCTTTCCCTCCAAGTATTACCAGAAGCATGAAAACTCCATTGAAAACTCACAGAAACTTTCACTAGAGCTTCGTAAAAGTAGCTGAAACAAGACGCCGCAATGTTTAGGAATATGAGTTTTATTCCATCCCAATTTAACTGCGGCTCTTAACTTTCTCTGTCCTGTGTTTCCTCCTCCCGTCCCGATAACTACTGGCCTTCCCCTTTGCTGTCCCATTCTCCCCGCCCCTTCCCGTCTCAGTAAGTACTGCTCTTCCCCTCCTGCCGCCACTTCCCGCCCCAATAACTACTGCTATTACCCTACCCTACACAGTTCTTCTCGCCCCTTCCTGTCCCTTCCCGCCCCAATAACCACTGCTATTCCCATCCTCCAACCTTTTCCTGCCTCAATAACTGCTGTTTCTCCCCTTCTTTCCCCTCTTCCCGTCCCAGTAACCACTCCTCACCTTTATCTCCCCCTTTCCCTCCCGTCCCTGCGCATCTCTACCCCAGCCCGCCCCTTCCTCCCTCAGTTCCCTTTAGCTAACTTGTCCCATAACCCGATTTCCGTCACCCTGGTTCTCACTGTAACGTTTATAGAGTAGGAGTTTATGTAAAAATGTGGAGGTTAGTCTTTGTCAACTGCTGGGCTCTTCCTGTTTCTCTTTTGCCTAACCCAGTGTGCCTTCCTCTGCCGCTCCTTCCTCCACCCCATCCCCGTCCCACTGTGTCCCGTGCCCCGTCAGGAGAGGGACGATGGGAGGGAGGAGTAGGGCGGGGTGTGCCTTCAGGTCTAAAACTCATAAAAGTGCGAGAGGAAAACGAACAGAAGGGAAGGGACAAAAACGTTTAATGGATGAGTCACATACATTAGCAGCTTAATTGAGGAATGGTCTAGTTCTCTCTCTCTCTCTCTCTCTCTCTCTCTCTCTCTCTCTCTCTCTCTCTCTCTCTCTCTCTCTCTCTCTCTCTCTCCTCTCTCTCTCTCTCTCTCTCTCTCTCTCTCTCTCTCTCTCTCTCTCTCTCTCTCTCTCTCTCTCTCTCTCCTTTCGTCCATCCATCCTTCTCTCCCTCTCCCAGAACATTCGTCTTTCTCCTTTCCTATCCGTTCTTTTCTCTTCCTGCTCCCTTCACCCCCTCCCCAATAACCTTCCCCTCCGCCCCTGTCCCTGCCCGACTCACACATTCACAAGTCATTATGTACTATCAACTAACCCTTCCTTGTAATAACTCGTCTCTGTGTTGCGTCGGGCGTCTCTCGTGGGGATAGTCATGCATCACAGGAGAGTATAGAGTATTAGTGGTCTCTTGGTCTCGTTGTCTTGTCTGGCTAGCGCTCACTCACCCACGTATCTCACATATCAACATAAGGACATAGAGAATAAGAAAAGCTGCAAGAAGTCGTAAGGTCTACATGTGGCGGTCCTTGTAGAAAATTTGCCTATTTCTGTACTAGATATACGAGTATCTTGCCCCCTCCCAGCCATGCATCCACTTCCCACACCGCACTTCCAGCCATTGCTTGTATTCTCACTCCATCCCTTTCATCTCTCTTCCTATTTCTGTATCTCTCTCTTTCTTTTTCTCTCGTCTCTTACCCTCTCTCTCTGACCATTCTTTCAGGCTCGTTCCATTCTTCTATCGGTCACCAGGCGATGGGATCTCTCTCTCTCTCTCTCTCTCTCTCTCTCTCTCTCTCTCTCTCTCTCTCTCTCTCTCTCTCTCTCTCTCTCTCTCTCTCTCTCTCTCTCTCTCTCTCTCTCTCTCTCTCTCTCTCTCTCTCTCTCTCTCTCTCTCTCTCTCTCTCTCTCTCTCTCTCTGTGTGTGTGTGTGTGTGTGTGTGTGTGTGTGTGTGTGTGTGTCCTGTGCTTGTTCTTGCACTCTTATTGGTTTCTTCCCTCACCTCGTATCCCTTGCTTCTCCCTCCCTTTCCTCCCTTTGGACCAGAGGGGTTGCGGAGAACGGGCGCAGATGGGGAGGCAGGTGGTTGGTTCATTGGTGTTTCGGACGTTCCGGTTCTAATGCCCTGAACACTGTCAATAACAGTTGCTCACATCCAATAACGAGCATCGGCTAGCACCGGGACCACGATAGCGGCGAGAGTTCAGGCCACCTAGGGATCATTTTGCACAATCCGTCGCAAAATGGTTAGGGCTGAATCACCGTTCGCCGCATCGGACACTAATTAATTGCACTGTTGCCGTGGCTCTGGTTTACGGAAGTGCATTAAGTTTGTAAAAGTTCCCTCCGAACTCAGCTCAACTTAAAATCGCACCTGTTCTCATTCCATTCCGTGCTGAGTTAAGGCGAGGCATCTGTGTCCCGCCATGTGCTGCTCGTGGTGTGTGACGCCTGTCGTCACGCCGCTGCCACATGCCTGACAGTGAGCCAAGGTGGAGAGAGAGGGTATAGGGATGGAGCAAAGGAACAGAGGGGGAAGAGAGAGGATTGGAAGGTGTAAGGGATGGAAGGGAAGAGAAATAACATGTGGTTTGCCTTTCAATGGGTGGGAGAAGACGAAGGGGAATGAAGGAACTGATACAAGAGCAAGGAGAGTGGATGAACAGGTAAGGAGATGAGGTATTGGCAATATGGAAATGTACTTCGTCAGTTATCTGTTGTTAATGGCTCACAGATTCGTCTATAGATGGTGCTACAGCCACTAGTGTAGTGTGCGAGCTGGCCGATAGTGACGGAAGTGTTGCCCACTTTAATTAAAACAAGTATCCCATGAAGATGGTATGAATAACCTTGATGTTTGATTATTCAGTCGTGAGTTTCCTGCCTTTGTACAGGCAACAAGCAGAGCGATCTTTCCTTAATTAATAAGGTGATTGCACCATGACAGTCGCTGATTATTTTTGATGCTTATTGTGTATGTAGGAGTATGTGTTTGCATGGATTACTTATTGTTATATCAAGACATATTACAGAAGCACGAAATAGTGCAGAAGTGGAAAAAGCGACAGTCTTGCTGTTTAGTCCCGCTGCCTGAGACGCAGTACTTACCATAAGGTGCGTGACTTATGTGGCTGTGTTGTGTCCGTAGTTCTGGTCGGTGTACGTGCCGTGCGGGGCGCAGTACCTCAACACGGTGCAACTCCTGCTGGAGCAGGTGGACACAGTGCGCAGGATGGTGGCCGCCAGCCCGCACGACACCGTACTCGTGCGCTCCTCCTCCGGTGAGTCTGTGTGTGTGTGTGTGTGTGTGTGTGTGTGTGTGTGTGTGTGTGTGTGTGTGTGTGTGTGTGTGTTCTAGTTCTAGTTCTGTTTCAAAATATGGAATTCCTAAACCAACCATAATAGAATTTCTCTCTCTCTCTCTCTCTCTCTCTCTCTCTCTCTCTCTCTCTCTCTCTCTCTCTCTCACACACACACACACACACACACACACACACACACACACACACACACAGTAGTAATGAACACGCTCGTTGCCTGCAGAGATCCTGGAGGAGTTTCGTCGCGGGCGAGTGGCGAGCCTGATGGGCGTGGAGGGTGGGCACGGCCTGGCCAGCAGCATGGGCGTGGTGCGGGCGCTCTATGACCTTGGTGTGCGGTATGTCACGCTCACCCACAAGTGCCACACGCCATGGTGAGTGTCGCCTTCCCTTCTCATTCTTTCTTCTTTCTCCATCTTCCTTTCTTTTCCATTTTCATCTTTCCTTTTTTCGACCTCCTTTTTTTCTGTCTCCGCTCATTTTTTTTTCCAAATTTTATCTTTTATATCTTATTTCACGCCCTCATTCATTCACCCATTCATTCATTCATTCACTCACTCACTCACTCACTCACTCACTCACTCACTCACTCACTCACTCATCCCTTTCCATATTTCGTCCCTTTCCTCTTTTTACCTCTTTCCTCTCCACCTTCCTCTCATCCCCTTCATCCTTCTCTGCACCATTTCTCCACCTTCTTAGACCTTTACTAGTCTATTCTTTTATCTCTCTCCTTCCTTTCTTACCTCTCCGTTTCTCCATCCCTTCGGTTCCAAACACACTTCCTTCCTTCCTTCCTTCCTTCCTTCCTTCCCCTTCTCTCTTTCCTCCCTTCTCTGACTCCTCTCCTCCATTCGTCAGTCCGGCAAACACAGCCTGACATCCGAAGCTCTTCATTAAACTTTCATTCTTCATCGATTACACATTCCCAGCTCGTCCATTTGCTGCCATAAATTATATAGTTTGCGTTTGAATAACACTGCATAATTCTCTCTCTCTCTCTCTCTCTCTCTCTCTCTCTCTCTCTCTCTCTCTCTCTCTCTCTCTCTCTCTCTCTCTCTCTCTCTCTCTCTCTCTCTCTCTCTCTCTCTCTCTCTCTCTCTCTCTCTCTCTCTTAGAATGTTTATTAATTATTCATAGACACATTAAACTCGTCCATTCATTCGTATATATGAAAGTTTATTTGCGTTTTGTTGTTTATTCCCACGACAAGTGATGAGAGTCACACAGTATAAATAGATAGATCAGTTATATATATTTATCTATCTATCTATCTATTTATCTATTTATCCATCTATCTCTTTCTTTCTCTTTTGGTTTCGACTTTTGATGATTCACTTCAGAGGGAATAGATACATAAAAGCTCAAAGGCAAGATCAACTTTAAGCTGTAGAGAAGAAGCTTTTCATCTATTTTATTATTATTATTATTATTATTATTGTTATTATTATTATTTTTTTTTGTCTATTTATTTATTTATTTTATTTTATTTATGTATTCTTTTTTATATGTGACGGGTGCGAGTGGTGCTGCGTGGTTGGGATGGGAATTAAAGAGGAGCTCAAGGTAAGGCTGGTTGGAATCAATTAAAGTTTTGAGCGACATTTGAAAACAGCAGATTTTAACTTTTATCTATTTTTTTTTTATATTCAGTTTGTATGCATTTATTTCCTTATATATTCATAAATTTATCTGTTTATTTTGCTTATTTGTTTATTTATTCATCCAGTTATCAATTTATTTGTTTGCTCACTTATTTTTTTTTTTTTTATTCCTTTAAGTGTTTTTCCTTTTCTTTTTTTCTATTTTATGCATTGTGGGGTGGTAGAAGTTGGCGAGGACTGGCGAATTTTGTGGCTGCAAGCAATTATAGTTAGTTGAGGCGAGGGACGTGACTGCCGCCTCGCTCCTCGCTCCTTGCACCTTGCACTCCTCCACTCTACTCTGGCATACACCTCCCGCCTGCTGCCTCCCGCTGTCTCGCGCCTCATAAAGGAACTTGGCGCGGCGACTCTCGGGGCGGGAGGCAAACAGAAACAGGCAGACAATTTGGAGCAGGTGGTGACTGTGATAAAGGTGGTGGTGATGGGTGATGGTGATGATGGTGATGGTTGTGGTACCTACTGGAATGGTAATGGTGATAGTGAAGGTGGTGATGGTGATGATAAGGTAGTGATCTCAAAATGTTCGAAGCTGAAAGGATATTAAAAGTGGCTGAAAAGAAAAGACAAAAATGCATTGATACGTATACTCGCTCACTGAGAAATAGAACAGGTGAAACATAACATTTTCTTTTAGAAGAGGACGGAAATTAAATAACGAGAGAGAGAGAGAGAGAGAGAGAGAGAGAGAGAGAGAGAGAGAGAGAGAGAGAGAGAGAGAGTCGGCGTGTCAAATGCGGAAGTAAAAAGTTCTGAGGAAACTCACACTCCTGCACAAAAGAAAACTAGCCTAAACTTTTACCCCTGTTCTTTCTTCCCGACAGGGCGGAGTGCTCTGAGCCTGACCCGCACCTGCCCAACACGCGTGGCCTCACGCCCTACGGCAAGGTAAGTGTGCCACTCCTTGACACTCGCTGATGACATGCTGAGGACAGATATCATCGATAGCACACTGGGAGGAGTTGGGAAGGAAGCGGGGAGAGTTGTTGCTGTAGATCTTACTGGGAGAGCAGGAGGAAGAGAAGAGCTAGGCTTAAAGTTGAAACTTTGGGAACTCAAGGTGAAAGAGGCGATGACTTTTAGACCTCCTGACGAGAAAATTGAAGCTGGGATACAAAAGGAGGTCAGAGGGAAGGACGAGAGGTTATTACTTAAAGGCTGAATGAGGAGTTAGAAGAGGAAACTTGCAACTTTCAAGACTCAAAACTGAAAGAGTGAAGACGTTGATGTGAGGATAAGGGAGTTGTACTGAGGATGAGGGAGAGGTCGTGGGACTGTGTAGGAAAGTAATGTTGACAGGGAAGGAGCATAGGAGCATTGCAGCGTAGGACTGTTATATCTTGCCCAGGACAGGAAGAGGACGACGCAGTAAGAGTGGATGGTGAGAGTAAGAAGTGTGAGGGCGTATGTTGGGTGGTGGGGCGGAGTGGCGGTGGGGGCGCGGCGGGAATACAGATGAGGACAAGGCCGCGGGACCACCAGGCCTCTAGTCTTAATAAAGAGAAATGATTCCTTCGGCAAAATTTAATAAAGATTTTGCCGCAAAATGATTCCGCTGAGATTAACCAACTTCCGACCATGTTTTATTTTTTGTATCCTTTCTCATTGCAAAGTTATTCGCGTGGACTTAAATTAAAAAGACTAAGAAAGCAGAGGAAAATAAAGTTTTCAGACGCACCTGGCCGGTTAAGGAGGAGGAGGACGAATGTATTGCTCAGACCGTATTATTTACTTCAGGATTTATTGAAGCAAGTAAGAGAATGGAAGAGGAAGGTGCGTATATAGTTTAGGCACTGAGCTTCCCTGGCGTGGCCGCTCAAGATGTGTGTGTGTGTGTGTGTGTGTGTGTGTGTGTGTGTGTGTGTGTGTGTGTGTGTGTGTGTGTGTGTGTGTGTGTGTGTGTGTGTGTGTGTGTGTGACGATGAGAGACTGAGATGAGATGGCAGAGGTTTGACAGTAATCATTATTATCATTGCCACTTTTATTACCGTTGTTATTATTACTACGTTGTTTTGCTGTTTTACGATACGGTTCTTTCTCTCATAGTAGTAGTAGTAGTAGTAGTAGTAGTAGTAGTAGTAGTAGTTGTAGAAGTAATAGGAGAAGGAAGAATTGACAAATGCAAAGGAAGGAAAAGGCCATTCAAATCAGCACGTGTTTTGCGTCATGTCAGACACCCTCGCTGTGTGCTGCGGGTATTTAAAAAGAAATTAAATCGTATACTGGAACGTGTGGTGTGTGTTGTGTTGTGCTGTGCTGTGTTGTGTTGTGTTGTGGCCTTGTGTGGAGGCGGTGTCGTTTGTCTGATTGGGTGTGGGTGTGAAGCTGGGGAGGAAGGGAGGGAGGAGGCGAAAGTGAACAAGAATGGAATGGGGAAGAAAGCGATAGTGGAGGGATAGTCGCCAAAAATAGAAATGACAAGACAAATCTCTCTCTCTCTCTCTCTCTCTCTCTCTCTCTCTCTCAGTGATGGGTATTTTTTTTCTTTTATCGCGCGTTGTGTGGAGGTGGTGGCGTGGATTGGGTGGATGAGCGCGTTGCGTCAAGTGGATGATTGATTGACGAGAGGCACGAGTTTTTGATCAGTGTGTAGGAGGAGGAGGGGGGTGGGTAGGGGAGGCTATGGTGGTGGTGGAGGGAGGTAAATGGAAGGACAAGAGGCGATACACGGCGAAAAATGCGAGACGAGTGGTGAGAGGGAAGTGAGAGGCATGAGAGGAGCCTTTGATATGCACCGCATCTTCTTTGTTCCCGAGCTGTGCAGTGCAACAACTATCAAGGTATCAACGATTTTTGCTGTTGTGATCAGTCCCGAGGGTCAGGAAGGTGGAGGAGTGCACGAGCAGCACAGGTGTAATGGATACAGGGCTCAGGTGACGGCAGGTATGCAGGTGGGAAGCCCACGTACAAAGACACAAACTACTGCTTTTTGTTTCAGCCTTTTACCTTCCTTACTGACACAGCTCAGTCACCTTCCTTCCCGCCTCCTACACCTTCAACATTTGGCAGCGCCCACACGGAGAGCGAAAAAGCGGTCAGAGCGATAGCAAAAGAGATAGGGTGAATTTGAGTGACTACATTGGAAGCGATTTCAGGCGAGAGTTGCCATGACAACAGGCTTCCGCCCGTCCACATCACCTGAATTACTGGACTTTTATTGGGCTACAAGGTGTTGTCAAGGGATGACATCGTAGCCATTAAGTCACTTCACAAGGCTGGACATTTTACGAATTTTCTCGCTCTAACTCTCACCGCTTTCTTGTTCTCAGTGTGGAGGCGGCCCAGAGCAAGGGGGTGAGGGGCTTGTTATATGGTGGCTCTTCCATACGATACTTATAGCGTTATCGTAGTGCTGGATTCATAAGTATTTGTCACCTGAGTGGGTGAGCCAGCTGCTTCTTGGTATTCTACCCTGTAGCGGTCAGGTTGCAGATCTCCTTCTGTTGGCAACTCTTCTTGGGAAGAGCGGAGGGAGCATCACACCACCTTCTTACTGTATTCAACTTGACCAACATTTCCCCACCTCCAAACACTAACGGAGACAGCCTCTGTTCACTCTGATGAGAAAGTGTTCACATAAAGCTACATTATGAATACACACGAGGAACATAATTATCTTCTTTGTTATGCGTTCAGCCTTTGGTCACTCTTGTTTGTGAGGAAGCGACAACAGCTCCATCTCCGCTCACCTGCCACTGTAGGGCACGAAATAATGCAAAGCTGCCCGCTGACTCTCATACAGTTATTCAGGTGTTGCCAATATACAGGTACGCACATGTAAGGCAGGGTGGTGCGCCTCACACGTGTGTCCTGACCTCTCTAGTTTAGATAGCATCATCATCATCATCATCAGAAGCAGCAGCAGCAAATATTGCAACGAAATGTCTGGAATAAGCCTTTTGCTTAATTACCAGAAAATTGCTTTGAATTAATGTTGTTTCGCGGCGCGAGATGCGAATCACAATGTAATATTGTAATTACGTCGTCCGTATGTTCACTTTGCATTCATTTAATGAGACTTTAGGCGAGACAGAATTGGGGATGGAGTGGTGCGGCCCCGCGGTGCGCTCGGTGTTTGGCCCTAATGTGTGAAAATGTTGTCTGGTAGAGATCACACTGGGAACTATAAGCGTTCTGTTCCTGCCTCCACCCCCACCCCTCTCTCTCTCTCTCTCTCTCTCTCTCTCTCTCTCTCTCTCTCTCTCTCTCTCTCTCTCTCTCTCTCGTGTGTGTGTGTGTGTGTGTGTGTGTGTGTGTGTGTGTGTGTAGGCGTGTGTGTCCATGTTCAAGTTCACAACACAGCAAATGGTTACATAAGTTACAGGTACATGTTCCTCCCCTATTTCTCTTTCTCCCTTGCCTCGTCTCGTCTCCCTGTCTCCCTTCCTCAAGCTGTCTGTAGGTTGCATCGTAGTCGCCTCATCAATGACGCAAGTTGTCTCCGCCTTTTAGCTGAGCCCGAGAGGAAAAAAAGACTGACCGGAGTGACCGCACTGCAGCCCGCCCATTTTTCCGGTCGTTTTATGGGCCAGGGAAGGGAGGGTGTCTCTGCCTAACGGGGATGTGCTGTCCTCGCTGAAACGTGAGGCAAAGTTGTGTTTTGTAGCTATTTGGATCGTTGTTGTGTGTGTGTGTGTGTGTGTGTGTGTGTGTGTGTGTGTGTGTGTGTGTGTGTGTGTGTGTGTGTGTGTGTGTTGTGGGGGACTGGAGCATACCTGTGCCTGAGGTACTCACACATTCATGCAGCATCAGTCTATTCATATGTGTGAAATCATGGGATCCTTTATCATGTATTTCCCGAAAGATTGTTTCACTTTTGGTTCTCCGTTTAGAGTGAAAGGTACTGTACACGCACGAGATGGACATTAGCAACGTTTCAGTCTGCCAGCGAGGAAGGCGGGCCAGACTTGTGAGACGGTCCCAGGCAACACGAAAAGAAAAGAAAACAGACTCTACCAAACATTTCGTCCTGATTTATATGCACACAATAAATTTCAAGCGCGAATCTTTACGAGTTTCTTCGCTTCCTTAATTGCTAACTCGACTTCTTTTCTTTGGAAGTTTAAAGAGCTTGTATTTGCTCTCCGCTGTTCGTGATTTACATGCGTGGACTGATGAAGCAGCGACCGGTCAGCCCCGCGTGGGTTTTGAAAGGGAGGCCACCCTGCGAACTATACTGTGTCATCTCACAGACTCGCAGGCACGCCGCACATTGATACACTCAGCACGCACACCTGACGGAGAGACAGTGGGTGATCAGCAGGTGGTGGGTGATGAGGAGGTGGAGAATCGATGAGCACGTGAGTGAGTGAGATAGGAAATGGGTGGACAAAGTTAACCCCTTCAATACTGGAACACATTTTTATCTTGAGATTTGTTTACCATTAGACCATTTTATTGACATTAGGAACGGTGTATGAAGGCTACAAGATTAATGGCTACAGTCTTCACTATTTCAATCCCGTACATGAGTTTCTGAAGCTGTATAAAATCACCAAATAGTAATTAGAATGAATATGTAAATGCGCCATAGTACTGAAGAGGGTTAAGAGTGGACTAAGCTGCAGGTGGAAAAGGGAGTGAATGGACAAGGTGGACAAGGGAATTAATGGATGAGGTTGTAGGTAGACAAGGGAGTGGGTGAGTGGACGAGGTGGTGGATGGCTGACAAATACGTGAGTGAGTGAGCTAGGGAATGGGTGGACGAGGTTGAGAGTGGGCAAAGCTGTAGGTGGAAAAGGGAGTGAATGGACAAGGGATTTCATAGACGAGGTTGTAGATAGACAAGGGAGTGGGTGAGTGGATGAGGTGGTGGATGGCTGACAAAGTGATGAAACGTGGGTGGCAGTGGAGAGGTCAGCCCGAAGCGACACATATACACCATGTTGTGGAGGACTTTGACATTCAAGACACACACACTCTCTCTCTCTCTCTCTCTCTCTCTCTCTCTCTCTCTCTCTCTGTATCTATCTATCCGTCTTTTCCTTTCCTTTCCCTCACTTAGTTCTTTATTCTTTCTTTTATTTATAACGTCCTCGTATTCTCTCCTTTTATTGTCTCTCTTCTTTCTTTCGTCTTTCCTTTTACACTTTCTCTATTTCCTGCCTTGATTCTTAACTTTCTTCCCGAGATTTTTCGGTTTCGTTTTTGTTTTTTCTTTCTTCTGGTGCTTTCATCCTCTAACCCGCCTTTGTGTCCCACGTGTGTGTGTGTGTGTGTGTGTGTGTGTGTGTGTGTGTGTGTGTGTGTGTGTGTGTGTGTGTGTGTGTGTAGCGGGAGACAAGAAGTAGAGACTCATGGCGACACAGAAAACTCGTAAGGCACAAGAGGAGAGCGGCCATCAAACTAATGCAGTGTGAGTCATGAGCTTCGTGAGTGCGGCGAGTGACGGTGGGCGGCCTGTGTCAGGACTGGCAAGAGGATGTATACAGCCGGGGAAGGAAGAGTGTGAGAGAGATAAAGGCCCTTGACGTGCGTATGGTGGTAGTGATGGTGGTGGTGGTGGCGTCCTTGTCTTCCTTTATATGGAGCTGGTGCCTCGTGTGTGATGGCACCATATGACGCAGTTGTTGTGGTGCCTTAAATCAGTCAATTTAATGGTCTCGAATGTGCGTGTAATTTGATTTTTATGTCCTTTGCGTCAATTAATTGCATTACCTACTCGGCCTGAAGATCAGTCATGGTCACAACAGCACACCACGCGGCGCCACAATCACTTCCACCGTGTCAGTCTTAAGAAACTAACAGTTATCAGGTACATACTCAGGAAGACTGTCGTCAGATCAGGGGTCTTAACATTAAGGGAAAAACGTAAACTGCAGTGGGAGTGAGTGAAGCAGTTCACCGAACTCTGACGACGACTGGGTGTTAATGTCTGGAAACAATGTACGTACATCAGTTGCCGGATTTTTAACTCGAAAAAATGATGATGGATTAAATATTTATGTTGGAAAAAATGACATTCGTGTTGAGAGGATAAATGATTACGGTATTATTGTCGGACAGTGGAGCTTGATACAACGTTCGTGTGAGGAATATTCAGCGACACTGTAAGATATTCCAATATTTGTCAGCTTCATAATGTCAACGAAGGTACAAGTGCTTCTGAGATCTTGAATTTTGTTGTGAAGGAACATCATCATCCGTCATGAAACTTGCTTTAACAAACATGATAATTCCTATTGATAGAACGATAGATACTGAAACAAGTCTATAAGTGACGTTGTAAAATGATAAAATGATACAGAATAAGAATTCAAGGCAGTGCGAAAAAGATTTATTGTATTCATCGCAAATAAATCGATGCAAAAAGTCTAGAAAACATTTCATTCCCAAGGTTATAACAAAAGGCAGGAGAGAAAATGCTTTTGCGTCTCTCACAAACTGATAGAAAACAAGGCCTTGAATTCATGGATCGGAAATGAAAACAAAAAAAATAAAGGAAAAGAAATCAAAGCGTGTTACACAAGACGCGGAGGACAGAGAGAGCGAGAATAAAGGCCGTTCATCACGACAGACTACTCAATCTTCAATGGATATATAACGTTCGCGGCAGTAAAGTGCGGAGGAGAATAAATATAAGAAAGGCCCAACAATAAAACGTTTGGAGAACAATGGAGGAGGAAGATCAACGACATTATGCAGATTTGGAGAAATAGAACCAACCTTCTCCTTCCTGCGCGTTCCACACCGAATCTTGTGCCTGCAGGAGAAGGAGGAAGAGGAGGAGGACGAGGAGAAGGAGGAGGAAGAGCAATAAGAGAAACGTGGATGAAGGAAGCGTGGCGGTGACTGCGTGGAAATCTCATTCGTGTTTGTTGATATTGGCGTCACGAACATGTGAGCGTAAAAGGTGTTGTATAAGTGTGTGTGTGTGTGTGTGTGTGTGTGTGTGTGTGTGTGTGTGTGTGTGTGTGTGTGTGTATGTGTGACGCCTTGAGCGGCTTTGTGCATCTGTCGCGGCCAGGGCGTCACGTGCACTCTTTATTTAGATTCTTTTTAAAGATTTACACCAATATTGGTTTATGGATCATCCCCCCTACATATATTTATCTTTCTGTTCTTATATATCTATCCATCCGTCTATCTATCTGTCTATCTTTCTATCTGTCTGTTACTCTTCTTACATATCTATCTCTCCATCTATCTTATCTATCTGTCTTTCTATGTGTCTATGTACCTATCTGTGTTTGTTGACTTGGCCGGTTGAACAAGTCTTCTAAATATTCACTTCACCTTTTCCAGTATTTAAGCCTCAGCTGGTGCCACGAACGAGTCGAGCCAAATTTTATTGCTGTTGTTTATTCTTTCGACCTCTCGATTTAGTATTTGACATCCCACTTGGCAGCATTCGTCTTGTATTGTGAGTGACGGTTTGAGCTTCCACTCCAGTGTAAAAGTGTGTCAACGGGAGGGAGGCGACAACAGCCTCACTTCGAGAACCTCGCAGGAATAATTCTCCTGGAAAAGGTTGAGTGAAGGGAAAAGCATATCTCGGCCGCGTCAACTCAGCCGCGTTCTGACCTGTAATCCTTTCAGATGAGCTGCAAGTTGAGAGAGAGAGAGAGAGAGAGAGAGAGAGAGAGAGAGAGAGAGAGAGAGAGAGAGAGAGCTATGGCGATACACCTAAGACATTATAGTTACGCACTCACTAAAGAAATTTTGAGACAAAAGATAGATAAACAAGCAAACAAACAAACAAACAAACAAGGCAATCACAGCTACAGTCCTTCACGAGATCAGAACACATGAAAAAATATCAAGAGGAAAACGAAACTTGGGCAAACTTCCTTCCCACAGAAAAGAAACTTCGCTTTTCTTATCCACTACCACCACCACCACCACCACCACCACCACCACCACGGCAAGGCACACACCGTGATATGCAGCAAGTCCAAGCAATAAATCCCCTCGAGAGACTAAATTCGGAGACACAGAGAGAGTAAGGCCAAGCTAGCGTTGGTGTACATTCATTGCAACTTGTAGCGCTAGTGTTCGCGTATATGTGTGCTGAGACTTAACAGAGCATAGGTGACTCGTATACTTTCCAGTGTAATAGCTGCACGTTGTAATCAACTGTAAATTCCCCTGGTGTGTAGGTTAGCTGAACTCTTAATCTAATGGTTGGATGCCTTTGTTGTTTACTATCTCCATCAGCACTATCAGTAGCCATAAATACCGCCCACGCCATTACAACAAAACCATGCAACACCTTTCCATGTATTGCTATGATGGGCACGGTAGGTAATGTAATGCTTTGGTGCTCTTGTTCTTTAGTATCTCTCTCCGTTAACACTTCCAGTATCCGCGAATACATGACGTTGCTATATACAGAATGACCTCGCCCAGACTCCTCCGCTAGTCTATGCTTTATTTGTAGGTTCGGGTCTCGGTAATCTAATGCTTGGGTGTCTTCTTGGTTCACTGTCTCCATCAACACTGTCAGTACAAGTCATTTCGCCTCACTGTGGTAAAATAATGTCGTTCAATTAATAACATAAGAAAATAAGTTCAGCGACAACAAGCCAGTGGTGCTACACGTGACAGTCACAGCGTTAAAACCCACTCATCATTCTTGGCCATAAATTCATCTAGTCTGGTTGTGCGTCACTGACAATGTGATTAGTAACTTTATCCATTCATTTAATACGATTTGTGAACTGATCTCTTACCCTCTCTTTTAACTTCAACCTTATCAAACATGAACACATTGAATACTGTTGTTTCTAGCATTTTATCTCCTGTTATGACCTTTACACCGTTTGAATACATCCATCCAGTGCCTTGTCTTTCCTGGTCTCCGCTCTTCGTTTCATGTCAAAACAACACTCTAAGGTCGTTTTATCTGCAATAGCCATCCAATCTAGCCAGTTTTCTAATCTCGTTTGGTTTAAATCACCATGCATTGCCAGGCACGCCAAGCACACAGGATCAGCCACACACGCCACGTGCTCGTATAATAAAATTCCATTACCAAAAATTATTCATGGCTATGCATTATTCACTGTCATAAAACATGGCATTTTTTTCTCTCTCTCTACATGAGTTTGATGTTTTATAAATTGCCCGTCAAATTAGCGGTTGTTGATCGTGTTATATGAGAGAGAGAGAGAGAGAGAGAGAGAGAGAGAGAGAGAGAGAGAGAGAGAGAGACACACACACACACACACACATTAAAAATTAATTAAGATAAAAAGAGTAAAAAAACTAGACAAGAATGGGATGAAAGAAAATAGAACAAGAAGATAAAGAATGGAAGAGAGGAACACTTGCGCTCGTCTCACTACACGTATTTACTGCAAACGTGAAGCGCCAACACTGAACTGAATGAGCTAAATTACGAGTCCTTGAAGAGGCGAGCGAGGAAATGAAGATCTGGAAACTGAACAAAGGAAAAAGAAATTAAAAGAGAGAGAGAGAGAGAGAGAGAGAGAGAGAGTGTGTGTGTGTGTGTGTGTGTGTGTGTGTGTGTGTGTGTGTGTGTGTGTGTGTGTGTGTACAAGTATTAGATATTTTAGTCAATCCAAGTGTTCACAGGGACAAGATGTGTAGTTTCTTTCATGACGACTCAAAACTCACCAAAACATTTCGAATAAGTCTTTAATGAGCAAACACTGGGGACTCGATGTTTTGGAAGAGGCGCCTTGAGGAGAGAAAGAGAGAGAGAGAGAGGAACGTTGCTGAGATGATGTTAGGCGAGGCAGAAAGAGGAAGAGTTATCAAGATGGGGAGTGAGATGAGGAAGAGGTGTGGACTGGGGGAATCATGGAATAGGGCTGAAGTGAACGGCTGCATGGGGACCTGAAATGAAGAAGTAAAGCGTTGGAGTCTGAGGAGAAAATGAGGGAAGATGGAGGGACGGAAGGGGAATAAGGGGAAGTGAAAGGGAGAGAAGGGAAAAAGAGAGAGATAGAAAAAGGAGGAGCTAGAGATGAACACACAGTACATAAAGAGAAGGAAGGTGAAAGAAATGGACAGAATAAATCAGAATAGAAAAGTGAAGGAAAATAAGAGGAAAGAAGAAGAGATCGGAGCTGGAGCTGGAGGAAACGGAAAGACCAGGAGAGATGGAGGGAATTCAGGTAGGAAAGCGGGAATTGAGGAGGGAAGGAGAGGGTGAGGCGTCGCGTGGGAGATAATGTAAAGAAGACGTGAAGGCCGGAAAATAGAAAGGATATCAGTTGTCAGAGAGGAGGCGGTGACGTGATAGAGAGGCGGCGCTGACGTGATGGAGGGGCGGAAATACAGCGGGCGTGAGGAGACGGAGGCGTTGAGGCGAGGAAATGTATGGGATGTATGGGAGTGAACGCGAAGGCAGAGCGACGCGGCAGGTGCAGGTGTGGCGTGTTTGTGGGTAGGAGTAGTGAGATGTGGCGGAGTATAAGGGATTGGCATGAGGATAGAGAGGATGTATTGGAGGAAAGAGACAGGGTTTGGAGTGGGTGTGGAGGGATGCAGGGAGGGAGTGCAGGGGAAGAGGGAAATGGGGGGAGCTAACGTACACATTTTACGCGACACTTGACACCCGGGCGAGCACAAACACCATTCTGCAAACAGATGAAAAAGGAAAACATCACCGACGCCCGCGACAAATTAAATAAAAACACGTGTGAAAAGAAAAAATAACATTCTGACGTATAGACCCTTGAAAAACACATACGGATAATAATAATAATAATAATAATAATAATAATAATAGTAATGATAATGATGATAACAATAGTAGTAGTAGTAGTAGTAGTAGTAGTAGTAGTAGTAGTAGTAGTAGTAGTAGTAGTAGTAGTAGTAGTAGTAGTAGTAGTAGTAGTAGTAGTAGTAGTAGTATCCTTCTTTCTCTCTCTCTCTCTCTCTCTCTCTCTCTCTCTCTCTCTCTCTCTCTCTCTCTCTCTCTCTCTCTCTCTCTCTCTCTCTCTCTCTCTCTCTCTCTCTCTCTCTCTCTCTCTCTATTCTTTCCACAAATGAGGTTCATCTGTCAAAAGTGGATTTCATTTGTGTCCTGTCTTTGCCTGGAGGCGCACGCTGCTGAGCCTCGCGCCTCCCCAGCCAGCTCGCTATAGAACGGATGAGAAGCGATTTAGCTGCACCTGAATGGCACCTAATTATGACGGTGAAGTCTGGAAGTGACCCGAACCTGAACCTCGCCGACCAGTTGCTTGCTGGCGCCCACACCAGGACTCCGACACGCGCATGGCAGGCAATGTTGAATCATGGATATGAACTTGAGTTGAATGGAGGCACCAAAGGGGACGTGAGCTAAATCTGAAACATGGAACGCTAATTGTCTTTCTTGATGAATATCTCGCTGACGCTCATCTGGTCAAGGGAAAGCTGGCAACCTGGAGGCTACAGTGGTCTCTGTGGCACAGCGGAAAGACTGCAACCACAGCGGATCAAAGGATATGGAAATGGAGATGAGCTCAAAGGAAAAAGCTGTTCCTCATCTTTACTTGCCCCCTCACAGCCCTGCCGCCTCGGAAGTGTCCCCTCACCGCGGCCTTCACTCAGGCCCCAGGCCACCAACACTCTTCACCTCCAGGTTGGCCCCACCTCCTGAGTCACCGCCACCGCCTTTTCCGTGGAGGAGGAAGTGGAGTTTCTTTATTTAATGTGGTGGTCCTGATTCCTGCTGAGTCGCCGGTGCTGACGCAGATTGCTGACACAAATTCAGACTACTTCGAGAAACTTGTTAGCATAGAAATGCACAGAATTTCAAGTTTGTCTGAACATTTTGTTACTTTGCCTTCCAACGCAACGAGGCAGGGCAAATCATTGTCAGCAGCCTCTCTCCCTGTAGGCGAAGGAACCAGCAGCTGGACGCCGTGCTCAGCAGCCACGCTCCGCTGATGATCCATGCGCGTGTCAAGTGTAATGCTCAGTGCACTTCTGGTGCCTCTCCAGAGGATGAAGTGGTGGTGTGGGGTAGCCAGTTGGCCCAGGTGTAAATACTTGGCCAGGCCATCTAGCTACTTGTGGGAATTGAATGAAGGAAGGACGAGGGGACGCAGGTCTCTAACTCGTGGAAGAACGACTATCGCCTACAACAACGATCGCCTGCCTCCCATTCTATCCCAGAGGAATGGTCACGTTCCATTCCCCCCATCTCTCCTCCGGCAGCGATGGCCTAACGCCACATCGCTCCAGGCAGCATTTCCTGACGGTTTTTACGTAATCCACCGTTTGAGAGACCTTGACACGCGTGACATCCATCGAGGAGCGCCTCCCAGGCGAAGCGACATGTGTTCCCATCCATTATTCGCTGTCCTCCGGCCCTGCCACCCGCCAGCCATCCCCCATCACACGTCTGTCCTCCACCACCCGCTACCACTCACCCGCCCTCCACCACCATGCCCTACCACGTACCGTCTGTCTCCTGCCCCGAACTTGCAGCGGCCGTGCACCACTGCTTAATGAGAGGTGTGTTGATTAGTTAGTGCTATACTACCTTCTATTTAACGTGTGGGGTGTGTTGTCTAACTATGCTAATTAAGCACACCACCACCACCACCACCACCACGGTGCTCCTTGACCTCGCTGCGTCGCCGTCGCCCGGAGCATCAAGACGACACGCTGCGTCAGACATCGCTCCTGTGTGCTGATAAAACTTTCTCGCCGCAGAGTTTTCAGTTCAAAGTTTCATTTCCCGGCTACGAGCAGGTTTGCAATTCGTGTCGGTGCGCTGTTGCCTTCCGCCACTGCCTGGCACCTGTCGCAGAATCGCCT
>NC_059304.1:16523485-16533485 GCF_017591435.1 Portunus trituberculatus
GCGTGCGCTTTGTATTTTAATCACTCCGACGTAATAAGGAGCGTCAGTAGCGCATGTGATGATGGGGCAAGAGGGAGCAGGTGGGAGGTCGGGGGACGGAACAACGCGCGATGGGTGACGCCAAAAAATAGTGCATCCATACACTCAGTGACTAACAACGTCCTGAGGTCACTTCAGTAAGCAATACGAATCATGTTAACCAAATTGTCCACATACAGTACAAACAACCCTATTACAGTCAAGATAAATGCTGAAGAATATATTTCCTTGGAGAGGTGAAAAACAGCAAACCTCGCGCATCAAACGTGTCACTGTCGTCTGAGGCTGGCGATCATTCAGAGTTTGGCGATAATTTCCCGACGTGACTCGCACTCCTTGACAAAATATTCTAAGGCACTCTATATTTGGAGGGAAATAATATAAAAGCAAATTGGTGTCAGAAATATGGCTGTGTTGAAAATAATAGAAATAAAAATATCAGCTGCACTTTTCTAACCGAGCCAGTGGTTCCTACTTCCTGTATCGCTAGCTTTGTCCATAGCGGCCACCTCAACCATCACCACCGCCACTACCACCCTCAGAGGTCCCACTCAGGCCGGTCAGCCAGTCAGTCAGTGAGTGAGTCAGTGAGCCACACGCCAGAGTTTAAGGGTTTGCAGTGAGTGTCTCCAGACGCTTGCCGCAGGGACTCCCTCGCCCTAACACACAAGGAAACAGTGAAATGCAGCCAAGCCACAATTTTTGATGAACTTTGATTGTTCCCTTTTTCTAAAACTTTCTTTTTCCTGCTTTTGTGTCTCCTTTGGAAATTCAAGACTTCCTATATTCTCTAATCCTCCTTCTTCTCCTCCTCCTCTTCCTCATCTTTTGTGAAAGTAATGAGTTTAAAATGCATATTCAAATGGCAATACGGACGGTAATTTTACGGTTCATTAACCAAATATAACATGGCATAATATGCAGAAGATAATTGGTAAAATAATTAAAATCGAAGTTAAACACTTTCCCGACAGAGCCCTTTTATTGTTTCGAGCTTTTTGCCATCTGGTGTGTTAATAACTGATAGAACACTTACATACTTTAACACACTGACTGCCTCCTGCTTGTGTCTCCCTTGTGACCAACAACAACTGAAACCATTATCCTGTCTTGTACAACCAGAGAGTGAACCGAGTGTCAGCGAAACACAAGCAACGTGCCCTTAGGTTATGTGCCCCGAGGTGCTTGTGATTACTGCCGCGGAAATACCGAGCGAGAAATTCCTACGAGAAATGGTGATGTTTTTGTAAGTGTGGCGGCGTGCTTGCCGCCCTGTGTCTGTGCGAGGCTTCGGGCTTATCTCAGTGCTCAGGGAAACACAGCACCAATGCATTTATATTGTGCACTCCAGACCCTCGAGGGC
The DNA here is from genome assembly GCF_017591435.1 of Portunus trituberculatus. Taxonomy (NCBI): domain Eukaryota; kingdom Metazoa; phylum Arthropoda; class Malacostraca; order Decapoda; family Portunidae; genus Portunus; species Portunus trituberculatus. The sequence goes on from NC_059304.1 coordinate 16,524,888, forward strand.
GGCGCCTCCTCTCAGCCTCTCCAGCACGGTCAAGGTTGTGGGTGTGTGGGAGATGTGTTTACTGTGTTGACTGGCACGCACACCTGCCACCTCACTGCGGCACTGGAAGCCATTTTAGAATTTTTATCTTAATGTATATTGTGTGTGTGCTTGTAAGGAAAGGTCTGTTGTTTTGTTCTCTCAACGTATTGCTTAAATACTTAAGACATTAGCGTAGCGCAGCAAAATTATGACATCCTCATTACTGTTGCACACCTGCCTATCTGGGCATTCCAGCCTGGGCACATATCAGCGGCCACCACAAACTCGCTGCACCATCGCCTGCAAGGGAGCAGTTTGTACACTCGGTTAGTAATTAAACTTGTACTGGCTTGTCTTACTTTCCTAAAGAGACCAAACATCTGTCCAGTCTGAGTATCACAGACAATGAAGTACTTAGTGTTGCTGCGAAGGTTTCAGGAACACTTTCCTACAAGCATACTGGAAAACTACAACAACACCTTGAGCCTCTACGGGTGATCCCGAGAGGCAAGGCGCTTCTCCTTACCAGCGGTAAGGAACCATTACACACTCATCTTATGTCTAAAGAAAAGCCCGCGCGTTAAGCTTCCCCGCACAACGCCGGGATCCGCCGTAATCACTGGGATTGAGGATGATTTGAAATACAGAGGAAGAGAGGAAAAAAAAAACATTAAAATCTCCTTTGGGTGAGAAGTGATGAACGCCAAGAGAGGAACAGTGAGGGCGGGAGAGGGCAAGGAGACCCGGGACAGAGACGCGTTTCACTAATATGCATCTTGCCGGTGTTTGCTTAACGCGGCGCTGGAAGAGATGAGGGATGAACGCCTCAAGTATGGTTGAAGCTGCCGGTAATCCTCTCCACCCTGGCGAGGCGCGTGGCCCGGAGGAAGGCTTTGTGTGCAGAGCCTCGGGGCCTGAGGGAGTGTTTAGCCACGATGAAGAAACACTGCTTTCCGTGGCGCGCACCCAAAGCATCGTCTTTACTAATAATGCTTTGCTCTGCATATGGACACAGGAGCCACGACCAACATTGAACAATTACATTTATACTGACCTTATACAGAAGAGGTTTTAGCATTCGTGAGCCTTCGCGCGGTGGTGGCAGCCGACAGGCAGGCAGGCAAGCAAGCAGGCAGGCGGGTGACGGGTGTTCCTCCTGCACGTTAATGTCTCCTTCCTCTTTTAAGAAAGTTACAATACCCTATTTTTTATTTTTTTTTATTTATTTATTTTTTTTTTTCTATGTGTGCCTCTAACTTGCCGAGCAGCTGGTGGGTACACAACCTTTAAAAAATCATTTCCCCTCCATTAGTGCAGAGCGCAGGCTGCCGAAGTTTTCTCAGCCGATGGTTAGATGGATCTTGGCAAGACAGTGTCATTCCAAAGTATTGAAATTTAGAATTATGGTGTTGAAAATTGTGATCGTTATTTAGCATCCGAAGTCTGCGAGGAGGTGACATTGTAGTACGGGGCTGCGGCAGAAGTCACACGGTTACGCCGCGCCGAGCCGCACGTGTTGCCAGGGACTGGACGAGTGAACGTGCCGCAGAGACAAAAGCGTCTACTGAATTTGAAATAAATGAATAAATAAACGAAATTAATGATAAGTAAATGCAATGAACTAGGAAGTGGTATGAAAGATATAAAAAGAAAGAAAAAGAAGGAAAATAGGATGGACATGCACAAGAACACATCCAGTGCGGCGTGGTGCAGCAATACTAGCAGTCTACCATGGGGAAACACTGATTCGGTTGCAACTGAACTGAACCACACCTGCTCGTCAGGCGGCAGGCAACAAGATTCGCCACCTGGTTCTCGCACTGCCTCCCCGCCCCACTCACTCACCTCAGGATCTGATGACACTTTCTAAGTGTCGTGCATATGAAAAATCATACCTTGCAGGAAATATAACCCTAATGTGTTAAAGCGCAGAGCGATTCTCATTACTTTTGCCGGGCAAGGCTGTCACCACTCACCCCTCACCAGCCACTCCTGCTGAGTTTTCCATCCCCACCATCAACAGAAACGAAATCCTCATCATTCCTCAACTCAGCTGTTAATTATTGGGTTTCCTGAGTTTCTTGTCTCGCAACAGCTATTAATTAGCTTTCTATTTTACTTCTGTTATATAAATTTGCATTGTGTGTGTGTGTGTGTGTGTTTTTTTTTTTCAGTCTTATGGTTGTTGCGAAATGATGGCCAGAAAATCCTTGCTGGTGGTGCCTGGCAAGAGCACTACCCCCTGTAGGATGACCAATGATAGAGCGGGCAGGACGTTGCAACTTTAATGCTGTGTTGTTTCAACCTGCAAGTGCCACTTATCATAATAACAAACCCCTAGATGATTACATGTATCTCCCAAGCAACTGCTAACTAAGCTAAACACAAGACACATAAACCACAGCAGATATCATGAATCACACACAATAAATATGTTCTGCACATAAGTCACATCATCAAAGGCGTACATAGTAATATACGTAGAAACTTACGCGGTACCTCCCGTCACTGGACACCCACAATGCATCCTAAAGCACACACAGATCGGCGGACCCTGCACAACCCTTGGCGATAACAACGTCGGTCACCGGCATTCCACCACCTACTCCCAGTATCGCAGCCGTCACCGTGTAAATCCTTACAAGGCCGACCCAGGAGCACGGGCACCTCACACAGCCGGCACCGCCTGCGTGTCGACAAACCCCTGGCCACGTCACGACTGGCCACCCAGAGTGAACCCATGAAAGACCTCACCTCCGTAACTAATGTAAATCCTCACTCAAGTAACATACAAAAAATACAATACATACATTTTTATTAATATAACAGAGAAATATACTTACAAAATACATGAAACAAGAAAACTTAATAATACACAGGACCGTCCCGAACCCGGGCGAAAACGAACGACCACAACTACCGCTAAGTATCCCAATTAATCGTGATTCATGATACACTCCCCGATTAAGTCATCTCTTCCACTGGGAGTACTACAACTAATTTGTGCACCGATCTGCTAACACAAACATCCTCTTGGCCCTTGTATGTACGTCCGGGTCTTCTGATTTTATACCGAACAATTACATCTCTTACTCTCTCATCTCTACTTGGCATTACTGATTTTACTTGAGCAAGTCTCCACTGCCCTCTAATTGCATCTTTGTCTTGAAGAAGGACTATGTCGCCTGGTTTTACATTTCTTTTGTCAACGTGCCACTTTTGTCTTACTATGAGAGTTGGGAAATAGTCTCTGTGCCACTTCCTCCAAAAACTATTCACGATCTCATCCATGAACATCAGTCTGCACTTACTACTTTGAGGTTCCTGCATCATTGTCCCTGCAGGCGCACTGTTATTAGTCCTGCCCAATAATAAATCATTAGGGCACAAATACAACCCCATCTCAACATCAATGCCAGGCTTCATACCAATGGGCCTATCATTCAGAAGATTTGCTGTTTCAAATAAGACAGTCTGCAGTTCCCCAAAAGTCAGTCTAGAATCACTAATAGCAATAGCTAAAGCCCGTTTCACTGATCTTATTAAGGCTTCACTGCAACCATTTTGCCAGGGGGCCTCAGCTGATTTATTGAATACCCATGTGGTGCCCTTGTTGACACTGGAATTCATGATCTCTGGTACATTCCAATTTTGCCTAATCAGTTTCAGTTCCTTACTTGCTGCAACTAATTGAGTACCTGAATCTGAATGTATAGTATGAGGATATCCTCTTATGGCTACAAATCGTCTGAATACAGTCAGAAAACTTTCAGTGTTATAACTGTCTGCCAAATCCAAGTACACTGCACGGGTCACAAGACAACTGAAAATGATACCATATGCTTTACCTACAGTACGCCTTTTAACTGTGTCCTTGATAGCAAATGGCCCAAATAAGTCTAACGAAGTGTAATAGAATGGAGGGGCAGGTTTTAGTCTCTCAGAGCATAATTCACCCATTCTCTGTTCAACAGTCACTGTTTCTAACTTTCTACAGATAATACATTGCCTCTTAATATTCTTTATTAGGCGTCGTGCACCTGGGGTCCAAAACTTGTGTTGCAATTTGGCTAACGTTTTCTCTATTCCTCCATGATCGATCTCATGTAGATGTTTGATATACAGTTTAACAACCTTACTGTTTGAGGGCATGAGGATAAAGAGATCCATGTTCCAATTTTCTTTAAGCCAACGAGACATTCTTTCACCTACCAGTATAATACCTTCACTGTTCATGTTAACTCCTAGTCTCTGATAGTCATGCTTCCAGTTGGGTTGCAAAGCCTTCTGCTCTACTCGGACGAGATATTTTCGGCATCTCTAAGTCCGTCCGTAGTGGGTTGACACAAAGCAGCCTTAAAGGACCTCGTCTTTGCTGCTGCGATTACCCGTGCCGTCACTCGTAGCAGTTTGTTGTAGCTACTATACCTTTCTATCTTTATGAGGGTAGAATCTGACTCCTGTACCGTGGCAGCTTCACACATCAAAGTGACACCTACTCTGTCAGGTAGATCTTCATTACACAACTTACTGATTGGCCATTCAGAGATCCTGTCTGAAAGGAAATCCGGTCCTTTCTGCCACAAGGAATTGCTGCGTAGGTAGTTAGGATGACAAGGCCTAGTTGTTAGGTCAGCTGGATTTTCACTAGTTTTTACCCACCACCAGTCATTAGGATCTGTCTTCATCTGAATTTCAGCAACTCTGTTAGCCACAAAAGTACCGAAACCATAAGATTCCTTTTGAATTTGAGCTCTTACGATGGATGAGTCAACTATGTGCAAGACAGACTGAAATTTCCAATCAGATTCCTTTTCAATAGTGAGACGTAAACGGCATGACAACACTGCACCACACAACTCTAAACGAGGTATCGTTATCTGCTTGACAGGAGCTATACGATTTTTTGCCATAATTAGGCGTGACTCAAAGCGCCCGTCATCCAACTCCCACCTGATGTATGCACATGCACCATAAGCGAGTGAGCTACCATCCGAGAAAATTACAAGGACCGGGTCTCCTACTGCATTGTTAGGCTTGACACACCTAGCAAAAGTTACAGACTCTAATTCATACATTTCGTGGAAGAGCTTGACCCATTTTTCCTTCAATCTGTCTGGTAGCACATCATCCCATCCGTATGCAGCACCTGCATTTTTTTCACTGGTAACAATTTCCCTCATCAACAATTTTGGGATCAATGTAAAGGGACAATTAAACCCAACGGGTCATACACAGTTGAAACTTGGCTTAGTACTACTCTCTTAGTTAAAGTCTTAGGTATTTGACTCTCCAAATTTGATTTAGTTAAGCAGGGACCTTCTCGTACATTCCTGAACTTCTTTGAAAAATTCAACGTGACCCTGTATCCAAATGTATCTTCCCTAGGGTCCCACTTTAGACCAAAAATCCGTTGCTCATGACTATCTAGGAGACCCAAATCTGTGTCACTCAGTTCGTCACCAGCCATAATCCACTGCTTGATTTTAAAACCTCCTTGGCTCAAAACTAGATCAATATCACTGACTAATTGTCGAGCTTCATGCATATCATCACAACTGTGCACAATGTCATCTACATATGAGTTTTTGGTTACAACATCTTTAACTTTAGGAAACTTTGTTTCATACATCTCCACGGTCTTCTTTAGGGCTGTCATAGCAATGACACCACTGGGTTTATCACCGAAAGTTACTGCAGTCATGATGTAATGGTCAGGTGGTCTTTCGTTGTCCATATTCCGCCAAAGAAACCTATGGGTATGTTGATCCAAAGTTCCCATTTTCACAGAGTTATACATCTTAGAAATGTCACCTGTAACAGCAAACTTTCCCTGACGAAACCTTATGAGGATGCCTAATAAACTGTTCAGGACATCTGGACCTTTGGCCCAATAATCGTTCAATATATGGCCCATGTAGGAGGCTGAGGAGTTGAACACAATGCGAAGGGGAGTTGAACTGGAGCTAGGTTTGAGGACTTCATGATGATGAATATAATGTACTGGTCCTTCATAGTTGTTCAACTCCTTGATGGATAACCTTCTGGCAACCCCTCTGTTCACCATATCCTGGATTTGGTCATTATATAATCCACAATAGTGCGTCCCCAATTTACTGAGTCTTTTTTCAGTTGACTTCAAACGAGCAACAGCAACAGATACATTATTAGGTAAATCTTCAGGCTCTCTAATCCAAGGATATTTGACAGTCCAACATTTTTCATCAGGATCATGGTTCAGACCTGCGCTAATCAATGCCAACTCTCTCTCTTCCTTAAGGTTGTAATTTTTGTCTCCTGGGGTACATGAACCACATTTACAACCTCCACATTTGGGGACACAATAAGTACCTAAACCTTCAATTTCAAAAAACTTCTCTAAATTCATCTTCAACTTAAAGTTATCTTCCTCTCTTAACTCACTAAGGTTCCTGGAACAAGCAATATGACTAATCCTGACTCCAAAAACATTGCTCCCTGGTTTATGGAACTTGATCAAAGGGTGTGACCCACGAATGCAGTACCCGAACATACTCCGCATAAGCTGTAAGGTACCCACAGACGATATAACCTCAGGCATTAGGTTACACCAGTCCGTACCTATTAATAAATCAATGTCGCCCTCTGGCATGTCAAGATCAGTAACAGAAACGCCTTCAAATAATTTCGTCACTTCAGTTCTCTACTCCTTGGACGGCATCGAGTGCTGCACCACTCAGACATGACATTAGAGCATAAGGGTCTTTACGAAAACTACTTTCCATCAATCTCTTATAGTCTTCCTTGAAGGTGGGGTAGGTCCTAATCTCCCCATTAAACACTGGAGGCTGAATACTTTTCACCTTAAGCAATCCATCTTTGTCTGGATCCTTCCCTGAACACAATTTACGTTCAGTGGCCACCAAATCAAGCTTTGTAGGATGACCAATGATAGAGCGGGCAGGACGTTGCAACTTTAATGCTGTGTTGTTTCAACCTGCAAGTGCCACTTATCATAATAACAAACCCTAGATGATTACATGTATCTCCCAAGCAACTGCTAACTAAGCTAAACACAAGACACATAAACCACAGCAGATATCATGAATCACACACAATAAATATGTTCTGCACATAAGTCACATCATCAAAGGCGTACATAGTAATATACGTAGAAACTTACGCGGTACCTCCCGTCACTGGACACCCACAATGCATCCTAAAGCACACACAGATCGGCGGACCCTGCACAACCCTTGGCGATAACAACGTCGGTCACCGGCATTCCACCACCTACTCCCAGTATCGCAGCCGTCACCGTGTAAATCCTTACAAGGCCGACCCAGGAGCACGGGCACCTCACACAGCCGGCACCGCCTGCGTGTCGACAAACCCTGGCCACGTCACGACTGGCCACCCAGAGTGAACCCATGAAAGACCTCACCTCCGTAACTAATGTAAATCCTCACTCAAGTAACATAGCTACAAAAAATACAATACATACATTTTTATTAATATAACAGAGAAATATACTTACAAAATACATGAAACAAGAAAACTTAATAATACACAGGACCGTCCCGAACCCGGGCGAAAACGAACGACCACAACTACCGCTAAGTATCCCAATTAATCGTGATTCATGATACACCCCCCACCTCATTATCATGATTGGCTATACTTAAGTTGCCATTGTGTTTTAAGAACATCCCAATCTTATTACTTGGGAACAGCGTTTTGCAGCTCTTCCTTACTGATGTTCACAGCCAACTTTGACATGGTGAAGGGAATAATATACAGTAGGTGTTGCTTCATATTGATGAGGCTGCAGTGAAACTGGAGGTTGAAGGTCTACATTTGAAAAAGTCCCCATGATTGCCATCAGATGGACTTGCATGGTATTTCTGCTAAACGTAGTACATGTCATCATATCATATAATGCTTATATAGATATGAACCGTACAATTTGTCCCATCATTTCAATACATGTAAAATGAAGGGACAATCCAGTTTTCAAAGTTTGTGTGATATGCATGAGCACCAACACAATAAATTCTGCGATATAATAATACCTTGACGAAAAGCGTCTTCTCTAGAAGATTCATCGAGGTTAAGAGAAGAGCTAGACTGATTATCAGACCGTCAGCCTCAGCCTCCTCGCCCCACTCCATCGCTTCAACCTCGGCGCCCCACTTTTGCCTCGGTATCCCCAACCCCTCCCGCCACCGCTCACTCCTCCGTGGGAAATGTTTATTTCTGGCTTCACGTCGCTGTAGTGTAGAGGAGTCCCCACACATGTCACTGGTGAGCTTTTTAATTAGTGAGGGACGCGCCACTTATCAACGTCATCAGACCTCTGCGGGAATCGAACGTGACGTGAGTGGTTCCGCCAAAGAGGGTGTGTGTGTGTGTGTGTGTGTGTGTGTGTGTGTGTGTAAACAGGAGGATCTCTCTCTCTCTCTCTCTCTCTCTCTCTCTCTCTCTCTCTCTCTCTCTCTCTCTCTCTCTCTCTCTCTCTCTCTCTCTCTCTCTCTCTCTCTCTCTCTCTCTCTCTCTCTCTCCATGCCTGCATCCCTCCTCTCCTCCATGCCTCCCACT